>NC_090021.1:38093012-38393128 GCF_037176765.1 Anolis sagrei
TAGGTGGATAGATCAATCAGGAGGACTGCTGGGAGTTACAGTTCAAGAATAGGTAGAGAAGGACGAAAGGAGAGAAAGAAAAAGGGAAGGGGAGGAAGGAAAGGGGGTAGGAAAGGAAGGAGAGAAAGAAAGGAGGAGAAAAAGAGGGAGGGAAGGTTGGCCACAGCAACACGTGGCAGGTACAGCTAGTAAACCATTGTTTTATTTAATTTTTTTCGTGTCAGGAGCGACTTGAGAAACTGCAAGTCGCTTCTGGTGTGAGAGAATTGGCTGTCTGAAAGGAAGTTGCCCTGAGGACGCTCAGATGTTTTGATGTTTTACCATCCTTGTGGAAGGCTTCTCTCATGTCCCCACATGGGGAGCTGGAGCTGACCTCTGTGCTCTCCCCGGTTTCGAACCTGCGACCTGTCGGTCTTCAGTCCTGCCAGCACGAGGATTTAACTCATTGCGCCACCGGGTGCTCCTTATAAACTATATTGAAATATATATATACACAATACAACCCCTCTTTTCACAGGACCGGTACCCGCAGTTGCACCTACTTGCATCCAATAAAATATATAATCTCTAGGAATTTTCTAGGTCCTCCAAGGTGATTCTCTGGGGTGCTTCCACCAGAATTTACCAAAAACTGGCCCTGAAGGAACTAGTAAATTCCATTGTGAGTGTAAAGGCTGGAAGCCAGTTCCAAAAAACGCTGTCTGGAGGTAGGGGGATTGTCAGCCAACATTACAGCATGCATGTTCTGACAATGTAATATTAAATGCAGGTGTCCTTCCATTTTTGTATGACACATTAATTAAATTTAGTGTATAATGAAACCACCTTTCATTACAGTATATGCCTACATTGTTAACTTTAATTGGGAATTGAAAGCTGGGGGAATGGTACTATTACAGAGGAAGGGAGCTCTGTACAAATGTAACTCAAAATTGAGACTTGGCAGGTAACCAACTCAGCATAGCAGGTTAGAGCATGTTTTTCAAGCCTGTGGAGCTTAACATTTGTCAGTGACCTAACATTAAAAGAATGAAGTGTTGATTCTTGGTGTTGTAAATCAATTGCTAAAAAACCAGAGTAATATGTTTGCTCTATTTTTCAGCTCAATTGGATTTGGCACAAAGTTTTTCTTTTAATTATAAAAAATGTAGTCAATTTAAAATATCAAAACACAGACACTCCAGTTTTGTTTCACTGTTTTAGAGTTGCAATCTCTAAAACAGTGTATACACTGCAATTTAAAAAAAACCCAACTGTTCAAAACTCACTAACTATTCTGCTCTGTAAAAGTGTGGAGTTCCACAAGCATGAGGCATGGTAATTGCATTTTATACCTTTTAAAATCTGCTCTGCATGATTCACATTTTAAATCAGTACAATTATATCCTCAGTGACTTCTGCATTAAAACTTTGTTGAACAATGTAGTCCAAGTATGATGGCCTTCCAACCGTAAGGTCTTGGCAGTGGGTCTGTAGGTGACTAGGTAACTCTATTCTTGACCCGCATGTTCTTCCACAGTGAGAACATCGATTTCCAGGTGGAAGGCGGTCCCAGTTGGCTTGATGTGCCTTCCTATTGGCACGTTTTTCACTGGAGGTCACAGCTGACCTCCAGTTAGAGCACTCAAGGCCCAGGGCTTCCCAGTTCTTGATGTCTATGCCACAGTTTTTAAGGTTGGCTTTAAGCCCATCTTTAAATCTCTTTTCCTGTGCAACAACATTCCGTTTTGCGTTCTTGAGTTGGGAGTATAGTAACTGCTTTGGGAGATAGTGCTCGGATATTTGGACGACGTTGCCAGTCCAGCAGAGTTTGCTGGCAGAGGACCATTGCTTCAATGCTGGTGGTATTTGCTTCTTCCAGCATGCTGACATTTGCCCACCTGTCTTCCCAAGAGATCTGCAGGATTTTTCGGAGGCAACACTGATGTAATCGTTCCAGGATTTGAGTGTGACCTCTGTAGACAGTCCACGTTTCACAGGTGTATAACAGGGTTGGGAGGACAATAGCTTTATAAACAAGCACCTTGGTATCTCTACGGATGTCCTGATCCTCAAACACTCTGCTTCTGAACTCCTGCTACCCATAGATTGGTGGGAGTTTTGGGGAGCAGGAGTGAAGAATTTGTGGCCCAAGATACTATAGTTTGCATCAAAAATAGCTTGGTCAATCATGTGATGGGTGTTGGGAGTCCATTACCATCCGGAGAAGCACAAGGATGTCACCACAGTAGAAAGATTTCAGTGCAACTCTTCAAAACACTCTCGTTTGTTGATTTGGTGAACAGTGAAGATTCTTGTAAAAAACAAACCATCTCTGGCTTAAGGTACTATATCACTTTAATAAGTTTTCAGGACAGTATTACAAATTAAGATTACAAGCTGGATCATATTTGCATTTCTTTGCTAGCCAAAAGGGCAATCATATGTCTTATGCCACAGATCGCACTATTCTGCAATGCATTTCTTTCGATTTTGTGCATGTAACATAAGGTGAAGAAGATCCTGTGGGAAGCCCTGCAGACTTTCTAACACTTGTAAAAAATTACCTTTTGTTGTTTCCAACAAATGGTGATCCTATCACATTTTTTTCTTGGAAAAATATATTCAGAAGGGTTTGCCTTTGACTTCTTCTGGGACTAAGAGAGTGTGACTTGCCCAAGATCACCCAGTGGATTTCTATGACTGAGCATGAAATTGAATCTTTGCCTTGGCAATCAGTCCAATGCTCATGCCTCTACACCAGCGGTTCCCAACCTGTGGTCCATGGAACTAAAATATTGTTTGCGGCCTCACCATTACTACACCGTTGCAACGAGAGCAACTAGTCTTGCAAAACCCTCTTATAGTGCTGAGGCTTATGAAATATGGTTTTCTGGGGATGAGCAGATGACAACTACTGGATGGTATATGTTCTGTATCAGAAACTAGAGTTGATGTGGTCTGTCCAATTTATTTATTTATTTATTTATTTATTTATTTATTTATTTGCTTTATTTCTATACCGCATTTTTCAGCCTAGATTAGGCGATTTCTGAATTGGCACCCCAAATAACCAAACCGAATCTAATATTGACCAAAAACCCTTTTGGTACTAATGTTGGAGAGTGGTCAAAGTGGTCCCTGGTCAAGTGGTGCCTGGTCAAAAAAAGGTTGGGAACCATTGCTCTACATCATGCTGAGTTTCAAAACTTAACCTGCTAATGTAAATTTAAAAAGAAATGCTGTTACAGTTTTTATATTGTAGTTATAAAGCAGTGGAATGGGTTTTCTCTGGAATATACTGCCAGTCTTCAGATTATCTAGAAGTATTAGACGATTTGGTTGGTGGCTGAGTGGCGGCAAAGAGAATAGTTTACATACAGTAGAGTCTCGCTTATCTAACATAAACTGGCTGGCAGAATGTTGGATAAGCAAAAATGTTGGATAATAAGGAGGGATTAAGGAAAAGCCTATTAAACATCAAATTACTTTATGATTTTACAAATTGAGCACCAAAACATCATGTTTTACAACAAATCAATAGAAAAGCAGTTCAGTATACAGTAGCGTTATATAGCAATTACTGTATTTACAAATTTAGCACCAAAACATTGCAATATATTGAAACAGTTGTGGATGCGGGAGGGAGGCAGACTGTGTTGGATAATACAGAACATTGGATGAGCGAAGATTGGATAAGCGAGAATCTACTTTATCTACTGTACTGTCTCTTGCTAATCACTGAGTCCAGCTCTGGTTAGTTGGGAGTTTCATATTTTTTGTTTCATCTTGGATTGTGTCATCTTAGGGTTTTTATATTGAAAGACATTCAAATAAGGTTAACTGCTCCTTTGTCTCTGTAGTACTAACAAATATTAGCTATGATGCCACTGCCGTTGTATCTGAAGGATCTTCTACAATTGTCAGCCTCCACAACTAATGTTGCCCACTACCTATTTGGCACATTGACTCTGACTCCTTAGTAAAACCCTATCTAACATTGGAGACCCTACCAAAAGCACTACTATCGCCAGCATAAGCTCTCGCCTCACAGAAGCACACAATCCCAACAGTGCAAAAAGGTAGTGTCATTGTTGGGCTGGATTATAGAGCAGAATGTATACATTTTATTACAATTGATCTATTTTAGAACTTTCATCATGACATCCCTATGAGGTAGGTGTGGAATAGAACTACTCCAGGCCACCAAACAAGTTTCATGGCTCAGTTCAGAAATAGAAGAAGACAGCACAAAAAAGAATAACAGGAGACTTTTCACACATGATCCAAGAAATCAAAAGGAAAATTTGAACCAAGAATGTCGATGTTCCACACTCATAACCAACTAGAAATTAAAAGCTGATGATAACAATACAACAGAGAACTATGTAAAAAAGATCAAAGGAAGACAAACTCATTCAAGGAAGATCTGTTTGAAGATGAACCTTCAATTTTAGAAAGTGAACTGGAAGCAGGACTGTTGATGGTAGGGTAACTTGGAGGTCTCAGATTCATGAGGTCTCCATAAATGAAAGCTGACTTCATGAATGTTAATAACAACTATAATCCAAATTTAAATCAAAATCAAGTTAAATTAGCTAAATTAAAATAATTACATTAATGGGTTTTTGTGGGTTTTTTCAGGCTATATGGTCATGTTCTAGAGTGGTCACCTCACTACCTCTGAGGATGCTTGCCATAGATGAGGTTGAAACGTCAGGAGAGAATGCCTCTAGAACATGGCCATATAGCCCGAAAAAACCTACAACAACCCAGTGATTCTGGCCATGAAAGCCTTTGACTATTATATTAATTAATTATCACTGATGGATCTATTTCAAATCACCCATTGGTCTATCAGCATATTCCAGTGTGCCTTTTGCCCATGGCTGCTCTTGAATGTTAGTCCATCATCATCACATTTGAGACTTCAAACTGTTTCTCTTTTTCCTCAGATCAGTTAGTCACAGAAAGCATTAATTTAGAAACCTAGCTTTATTAATGTTTTTTCACATATCCCATTTTCACTGTTATTGTGCATATGGAAAAATGTGCTCTGAGTTTGTTAAACTTTTGCCCTATTGCCATCGGCACTATGTTAATATTTCAAACTATATTGATAAACATTATAATAAAAACTTTAATAAAACTTTATTTATATTCCGCCCTATCTCCCCGTGGGGACTCAAAGTTATTGTTCACCAATTAAATACTGTATGTGCATGCTAAATTTGCTTTGTTCAATAAAGTATGTCATTAAATCGTCAATCCCAGGCATTGTAATTATTCCAATTAATGATTGCACTGCCTTTTTAGAACTAGGTTTTCTTTGCAGTTGCATAAAGACCTCTGGTTTTGGACTCTGCTTTGCAGTGCTGGAGTACCTGACGTCTTTTGACCTTTAGAATCTGGCTTTTGCAAATGGTAAAGTGTTTGAAAACTCATTTCCCATGCCCCACATCCCTCACCTTACAAGAAAGAGCAGAATAGCTGGCACTTAACCTAGTGATCTGTTAGTCCTTTGAACCATGGTGTCCAAATGAGTTCATTAGTATAATGAGAATAATGCCTTCCTCCGAAAAGCCACTCCTGTTTATTTAAAATAACTGGAGCTGAGTTCCATTCTTAATTAAGTAGAAGTCCCATTACAGACAGTTTTAAAGCTTAGAAGTTGCAGAAATCACACAAAAACTATATTTAACAGTGCTAAAACATAGCCCTGTATGAACTGTGCGAATCATACTGTAATTTAAGGATAGAGAGGTTTTTTGATTAGATAGATGAATGGCTTCCTTTCTCCAGACACTTAAATAACAAGACTCTAATTGTAAACAAGACACCAGACATTCTGAAAAAAGAGCAGAGTCAACAAGGGTACTCTTTTGCTTTTCAGCATTCTTGAATGTATATAAGTGCTAAAACACACACACACAGTTTATTTATGGAAGGTGGACTTCAAATATTTGTATACTTCAGGAAAAATAGTTGGATTTGAAAGCTTACTCACAGCATCGTGTCATTCTCACTAGACCTGCACTGTCATTTTTAGATCTGATCCACCCAGTCATAGCTCTTTAGAATTTTTGCAACAACCAAGTTTCCTCGTTTTTAAGACTCTGTGACAGCAAATAATTGATTTGTCAGCTAAAGATAATTGATTGTGGAGTCTAGCTCTGAATTAAAGCATGCAAAACAATTAAGAATGCATTTTTCTACTTGAATAATTTGCAATTTACTAAATGTGCCTCTAGCACATTATAAACTTAATTTTTCTCCAGTGTTTGAAATAATAATAATGAATCTTGATCGTGTGTTGGGGCTACATGAAGGAACTTGGCCACTGGTGCCCTGCTTGGAGTCTGGATGATGTGGAAGATGTGGAAGATGATTTTAAAGTGCAAAGGGGCAGCAGCTGGGGGTTGTGGAAACGTACTGAATTTTTCCTCTGCATAAACTCTTCCCTCAGTAGAAAACCTTTTTCTGAGGTCTTTTATTGCCTCTCAGACTCCAGAAGTAAAAAGAGGCTCCAACTAGGGGTTTAATGCCCAAGGATAAATGATTTTCGTAGGGTAGAGATGTATTCTACCAAAATGGTACATTTTATTCAGAATACAGTACATTTTATTGAGAGAACCAGCATGGTGTAATGATTTGGCTGGTGAACTAGAACTCTGGAGACCAGGGTTTGAATTCTTGCTTAGCAAGGAAAACCCATTGGGTTCACCTTGATCAAGTCACACATATTTGTTCAAACTCCCTCTGAACAAATATTACTAAGAAAACCTTGTGATAGGCTCGCCATAGAGTCAGCGTAAGTTGGAAATGCAAACAGCACTTTATATGGATTTAGTCTGGTATCTAGAATTTTTGGAATAAAATTCCCAGTGATAGGGATTGGACTCAACAATATGTTTTTTTCCCCATTAAACAGAATGTTGAACCTCTGACATTTTAGATTATTATCATTATTATTTGCCATATTTATATCCTGCCCTTCTCACCCCGAAGGGGACTCAGAGCGGCACACATAAAGGCACAATTCGATGCCATACAACACATCTCCAGCAAATAAAACATATACATTAAAACACTCACTAAAAACATTTTGTCATTAAAATTATTAAAATCACATAATCCAATAAAATAGTCCAGGCCTTTCCAGTTGTCATTGCACCATTCCATATTCATATATTGCACTGATAGATTATCCAAAAACTTGGTCCCACATCCACGTTTTCATTTTTTTTCCTGAAGGTCAGGAGGGAGGGGGCTGATCTGATGTCACTAGAGAGGGAGTTCCACAACCAGGGGGCCACCACTGAGAAAGCCCTGTCTCTCATCCCCATCAACCACACCTGTGAGGGAGGTGGGACCAAGAGCAGGGCTTCCCCAGAAGATCTTAAGCTCTGAGATGGTTTGTAGAGGGAGATATGTTCAGATAGGAAAGCTGGTTTGGAGAGCTAAGCTTACATCATTTCCCTTGATGTCTGCATGCAATAAACTCTTTCTTTGGAGGAGTGTTTGTTTATGTCCTCCACAGTCACTAGTCCAGTGGTTCTCAACCTGTGGGTCCCCAGATGTTTTGGCCTTCAACTCCCAGAAATCCTAACAGCTGGTAAACTGGCTGGGATTTCTGGGATTTGTAGGCCAAAACACCTGGGGACCCACAAGTTGAGAACCATTGCACTAATCTGAAATGTATCAGTTGGCCAATCTTCTTCAAAGCCTGGTTTCAACAGAAAGGATGTACAATTTTACAATAAAGCTTCTTCAAGGCAGTTTTATCATTGGGGGCTTTCAACTCATTTCTGACTTATGGCGAATCAAAGGTGACCCTATCACATAGTGTTTTATCAGAATGTGTTCAAAAGGAGATCTTTCTCCAAGCACTTATCTATGCTGGCTCTCTGAAGCAATTTACAACATAAAATTTAGAAACATTAAATGTATACTGATGTAATAGGTATCCTTTCATTTAAAAATGGACCAAGCCTTTAAGGCCCACTTAAACAGCGTTGTGATTTGTGTCCCGTGATTTTAATAGATTTTTTCCCCAATCAGTAATGACCTTTTGCAGAGTTACTTCTGCACCTTAATCAGAATTGTTTGGGCATGATTTTGACCTTGCAATGCTTCATAAAATCGGGAAATGCTATGAAAAGCTACAAATAAAATGTCCTACAGAAACCACTTCATACCATTTGGTTATCATTCAGGCCGATTCTGATTGAATTTTTTTCATTTAGTAGTAAATTTGGCTGTGGTGAAGAGGCACAAAAGGATCTCCGTTTATGAAGCATTTAGAAAACAGATATCTGCTCCAAATTAGATGTTGGCCTTTTGTCAAATGGTGACTCATGATGATATTAAGTTTTTGTTGTCTTTGAATATTTCAAAGACAATGTTTATTTAGCTTAACCCACCGAACTGTCTCTCCCTTAAGTGTCTCTAGAAATAAGTATCTGCAGAATAAACCACTGCATATTGATACATGTCCAGTAAAAAATTACATACATGACAACTGCCACTTCAGTTAGGGCAGTGGTTCCCAACCTTTGGTCCGTGGACCACCAGTGGTCTGCAAGAACTAAAATATGGTCTGTGGCCTCACTGTTACTATACCGTTGCAACGAGAGCAACTGGTCTTGCAAAACCCTCATATAGTGCCTAAGGTTATTAAATACGGTTTTCTTTGGGCGAGCAGATGGCGACTACTGGATAGCATATGTTCTTTATCAGAAAGTAGAGCTGATGTAGTCTTATCTAATTCAATTTTCTGAATCAGCACCCCAAATAACCAAACCAAAATCAAAGTTGACCAAAAACCGATTCGTAACCCTTTTGGTATTAATGTTGGAGAGTGGTCCCTGGTCAAAAAAAGGTTGGGAACTACTGAGTTAGGGCAAAGCATATTTTGGGCAGAGAAAAAGTCAAGAAACTGCCTTTTCTGTTGTCTCTCCATATCCAGTTCTTCCCCACGTCACACTCTATAGGGTTGTAAGTATGTGTTTACTGTTATAAATGCACATCTCCAACCAGTAGGACTATCTGGATCTATCGAGATAGACATATGTGATAGCTATCCTGGCAGGACTTGTTAGGTATTGTAGTCCAACTCACTTAAAAGGGAACAGGATAACGAAGATTTCAATAGAGGGATGAGCAGCTGAGACAGGGAACAGTGGCAGAAACAGAGTGATGCACTGAACAATTCTTTGTCCTCCTTCTCCCTGACCTTCCCAATATTTTCATACATGAAACTGCTTCGTTTTAATACATTTGTTTATGTCTAACTTGATTTGACATAAAATCATCCCATAATTCTATAGCTGAGAGGCAGAAGGCATGCTGTATAGACAAAAAGAATACTATTATCAAACGCTGCTTGTTTGGATTAATAGTTTTAGATTAGGAAGTTATTTCCATTTGCATCTGTGTATACAGCAATGGGTTCTCAGCTATTTCTCCTCCAGACCTTTTGGACCTCAATTCCCAGAAGTCCCGACTAATATGGTTAATGGTTACGAACTCTTGGAACTGAAGCCCCAAACATCAGAATGGTCCAAATCTAGAAGTCCCTGATCCTGCTTTAAGAATGTAGGATTTGGAAAGAAGGAGGAATTTCTGCTTTTATCTAGTCAGTGATTTGACATCAGAGTAGGGCTCCTCACAGTTCATGTTATACCACTGAATGAGTATGAACAAGCATTTTGTGAAACCAACAGATGATTGGCTCATTTTGCCCATTTAGAAGACTTGTAGAGAGTAGAAGAGAAGCTGTTGTTATTCAGATTGCCCTGGCAAATATATTCATAGCATTGTTAATGGAAATAAAAATCAGACAGAGTGGTCAATGTATTTATCTCCAAATAGGAGAATGATACTGAGAATTCTAGAAGTGGAAATGCTTTTTGCACATATTGTCAAGGGAAATAAATGAAAGACATATCCAGCTATAAGCAGCATCGAGTTTCACTTCTCATATATGGAGTGCCGCAGGGTTCAGTCCTGGGCCCAATACTATATAACATCCTTATTAATGACTTAGATGAAGTGCATGCTTATCAAGTTTGCAAATTACACCAAATTAGAAGGGATAGTTAATACTTCAGAAGACAGGATCAGAATTCAAAAGGACCTCCTTCTACCATCATTGGAGGTCGCCACGACCATTCCAACGCGATATGCTCTATATACCAGGTCCTAGGGAAGTGCACTTGGAAAGCCCCTGCCTATTTCTGCCCCTGCCTTATGGAATTCCTTGCCTCCCTATTTGAGAGCCATGTGTGACTTAGGGCATTTTATCCTGGCACTTAAGACCTGGCTTTTTACTAGAGCATTTGACCCATGTTAATTTTAATATTTGTATGTATGTGTTTTATCCTGTATAATTTCTGCAATGTAAATCGCCTGGAGCATCTCGGATGGAGGGCGATTAATAAGTAATTAAAGGTGGTGATGATGATGATGATGATGATGATGATGATGATGATGATGATGATTAGAGAGCTGGGCCAAAACTAACAAAATGAAGTTCAATAAGGCCATATGTAAGATACTACACTTAGGCAGAAAAAATGAAATGCAGATACAGGATGGGTAAGACCTGCTCAACAACAGTCCATGTGAAAAAGATTGTGGAGTCTTTATGGACAACAAGTTGAACATGAGCCAACAGTGTGATGCAGCAGCTCAAAAAGCCCATAGGATTTTGGGCTGCATCAAAAAGATGTCTAGATCGAGGGAAGTCATGGTGTCTCTCTATTCGGCTTTGGTCAGACCTCACCTGGAATACTGTGTCCAATTCTGGGCACAACAATTTAAAGGAGATATTGACAAGCTGGAAGATGTCCAGAGGAGAGCAACTGAAATAATCAAAGCTCTGGAGACCATGTCCTTAAGACGAAATCTTAAAGAACTGGATATGTTTAACCTGAAGAGGAGACGTGATTGCCATGTATAAATATGTGAAAGGATGTCATAAGGAAGATGGAGCAGACTGGTTTTCTAATGCCCTGGAAACTAGGACTCAGAGCAATGGGTTCAAATTACAGGAAAGGATATTCCACTTAAACATTAGGAAGAACTTCCTAACTGTAAGAGCTGTTCAGCAGTGGAACTCTCTGCTTCAGTGTGTGGCAGAAGCTCCTTTCTTGGAAGTTTTTAAAAAAGAGGCTGGATGGCCATCTGACAGGGGTACTTTGTGCTTTTCCTGCATTGCAGGGGGTTGGACTAGATGACCCATGTGGTCTCTTCCAACTCTCATCTCTTCTATGACTGAAAACTTGGATGTGGAACCAAGTATTTGGATAATTGATTAGTACAATATGTCAGCTTGGAATGGTGCAGTGATAACCGGAATGGCCTGGACAATGATATTAGATTATGTGATTTTAATAACTTTAATGTTTATATGTTTTAGCAGATGTTTTAATGTTTATATTTTTTTATTTGCTGGATAAGTATTGTATGTAATGTATGGCATCAAATTGTGCCTCTATGTGTACTCCTCTGAGTCCTCTTCGGGGTTGAGAAGGGCGGGATATAATTTAAATATGTCAAATAAATAAAATGTGTGTGTGTGTGTGTGTGCAGGAGAATACCACATATACATAGAGAGAACAGGAGTGGGTGGGGGCGAGAGTTATGGCAATGAACTTGAAGTACATTAGAATTTTGTAAAAAAATTCCTGTAAATCCCAACATGTGAAATATTTAATTTCATTTAGAAAAATAGAAAAAAAAGCAGTGGTTTAAACTTTAGCTGCACCTGTATGACTAGTTGACAGAAGAAGATATGGAAAATGAAGAGACTAGTAAAACTGATAGTGCTATAGAAGAGATATTAGTGCTTTTTAATATAAAATATGGAGCCATCAGTGGTGCAGTGGCTTAAACCCTTGTGCCGGCAGGACTGAAGACTGACAGGTTGGAGGTTTGGATCCAGGGAGAGTGTGGATGAGCTCCCGTTGTCAGCACAGACTCCCCATGCGGGGACATGAGAGAAGCCTCCCACAAGGAAAGTAAAACATTAAACATCTGGGCGGTTTCCCAAGTCGCACCTGACACACACAAAAAAATAGTTAATTAGTAACACTGTTTATTAGGAAAAAGCCAGTCTTTGATTTCATTTTTTATGAATGCTTCCATTAGAAAATACATAACGGTTTGGGACCCACCTACCTGCATGACCGCATTTCTGTGTACAAACCCACACGATCTCTTCGATCATCTGGAGCGGCCCTGCTCACTCTCCCACCTCCTTCGCAGGCGCGATTGGTGCGGAGAGGGCCTTCTCGGTGGTGGCCCCCGACTCTGGAACTCACTTCCCAGGGACATTAGACATGCCTCAACATTGGCAGTCTTTAAGAGGAGCCTGAAAACGTGGTTGTTCCAGTGTGCCTTCCCAGAATAAGAAGAACTCTCAACAATATGTCCTCACAATGCACTTTAATACTGACTTAGGATGGACTGTGCTCCCTCATTTCTCTCTGAAAAATCCTATCCTAGTTATATTTTACCTTGTTCACGTCAGCATATTTTCAATTTTAATCTATTACATTTGACCCGGCCATTTTTAAAATTGTTTATGTCACTATTGATTGTTCTTTGTTTATGTGATTTATATGATTTGTATTTTACTGATTGTTTATTGATGTTGTGTTTATTGATGTTTTGTTTGATGTACTTTGGGCTTGGCCTCATGTAAGCCGTACTGAGTCCCTTGGGGAGATGGTAGCGGGGTACAAATAAAGTTTATTATTTATTATTATAACATTGTGGGTGAACTACAACTCCCAGAATTATGGGTCAGTCCTCCCCAAACCAGGCCTGCATGCACAGTTGGCCAGGTTGGGGGTGTGTGCCAAGTTTGGTCCAGATCTGTTGTCGGCTGGGTTCAGTGCTCCTGGGGGGGGGGGTCACAGTTCTTTGCCATGAAGCAGGGTGAACTACAACAGTTTCTCAAGTCACTCCTGACACGAATATATATATAAATGACTGCAGATCCTTAACAAACAAGCTGCAAGTTAGCATCTCTGTTTACTTTTATATTTTGTTTATTTGTTTTTCAAAATGTAATATTTAAAAATAACTCACAGAGTATCTTTCGAGAAAAGAAAGACCACAATTCAAACAATAGTGATGCTCGACTTTGTCATAAGCAACACCCTTATCCTTTTCAAGCAGTGGTTGCGAGACAGCTATTTCTTGACCTACAACGTTATTGCTAAAGGTGTTTCTGGCACACAATGTTTAGAGGAAATGGATATAAAAAAACTTTAATGGATCCACGGAAACGTGGGATTCAAGCCCATGCCTGACTCTTTCCTTCCACTATTTTTAAGTGTCTTCTGTTCTGCGTAAAATGATGAAATCCTTCAAGTCTGAAATGTTAAAGGTCACACCTGCTATCAAACTGGGTTTTTAAAAAAAAATATGCATTAAAAACTGTGCACCAGAATGAATCCTACACTGTAACCAATATGTTGCAGCTGCCTGTGACAACTTTACTGCATCAGATGGTTAGAAATTGTATTCCTCTTAGACTGCAGCACTCCAAAAAACTGTTAATTGGACTCTAAAATAAAGATATTCATAGCAAAAGGGAACATTCTTGCACACTTAATGGAAGGCAATGGTGCAAAATGTTAAAAGTTATGAGGTTTTATTTAGTCCATCAAGGAAGTACAGAGATAAAAGGGGGTCTCAAGTCCAAACCCCTACAATGCAAGAGTAATCAACTATAGTGCTCCAGAAAGATGGCCATCAACCAAGGATAGTCCACACCACTCCCAGGCAATTTGTTTAATTGTTAAACTATTATGATTGTTCCTAGTGGTCAGGTGGAAACATTTTTTCATGTTGATTTGAATCCATGTCCTAGTCTCTGAAGGAGCAGCAGAAAAGAAGCTTGCCCTATACTACTACTACTACTATTATTATTATTATTATTATTATTATTATTATTATTTTATTGATTAGCCCTTAGGCCATCCTTACATGATAGCCCTTCACCTATTTAAAGACAGCTGTGATAGCTTGAGTTACTACTTCTGAACCTTTGTTATTTTTCTTGTACCCATATGTCTGTATCTTGGTCCCCGTCCCCCCCCCCCAAAAAAAAGCATTTGGAACTGTCCTGTGAGGTTCACCTTTTACTCATTTGAGGAGAGTTTGTAAAGTTTTTCTATATGTGAATGTATATAGGATGGGTTTGTGTGTTTATATTTATGTATGATCATTTTTAAAAAAGCCATTAAAACATTTCCACATAAGAAATACACCAGCTTGGGCTTACCACTGGAAAATCTTTTCTAGCTTTTAATCTGGGGAAAGAAGAAGGATTCAAGAATGAATTGTTATTTATTTTCAATAGTATGCCTTGGTATAACTAGCACTTCATGACTGAAAGTGCATATGATTTATACACATATAAAATGATTGTATGGGACAGAACTTTGAAAATTATCAGTGTTTAATTTCAAACCTTTTGGAGCCTCTTGCTTATTTAAACCACACTTTAGAATCTCATCTTCTCCAAATGTGATGGTCAGAACAGAAAAATATGTTGGCGAAGGTTGGTGCGAACTCTTGGTTGTGGGTGGAAGGAAATATTTGAATACTAAAACAATTCTATGTCTTATTTTCAGGCCAGCCAGAACGTTAACATTGCCAAAAAGGTAGGCATGTGTAATTCCTTACTTATTGTTGTGTTACTAGCCACAAACATATGCCTAACAGTAAGAAAGACAGAGGATGAGACTAAAAGAAATTGTGAGCCAGGGGGATGTTTTGATATTTTTCAAGGGGACAGAACAAGAACATCCCTGATGATATCTGCCCGCTGACAGCTAAACCTTGGTTATGCCAATTGGCTCCAATTCTAGTGTTTTCACCATCTACTTTAAAATGATTGAAATCCTCTGTAGTCATTTTTGGTCTCTTAATGCTTATCAGTAAACCTTTCTTTGTGCATTTTCCTTCTTCAGAATTAGTTTTTGCTGTTTTCTGGTAGCAGTGTAGTGTCACCTGTGTGTCCTATACTGTCGATGTCCATTCCTTCAATTTTCATGACTCTTTCCTCTGGATTTAGTCCTGCTTCATATGTTCAGTGTACGTGTTAAACAGGGTTATAAATGCAGCCTTATCTGATCCCCTGGCCAATTGGAAACTATTCAGTTTCTCCACATTTTGTCCTGATGGTAAGGTTTCACATCAGAATAATCAGATGTTACGGCACACCCATTTGAAGTCATCTATGAGTTTTTTTTCTCTACACAATCAAAGATTTTTCCAGAATGCATAAAGCAAGAACTGATTTTATTCTGAAATTCTTCGGTGTGCTCCGTTATCCAACATATATTTGTTTCTGGAATCCCTAGAGTCCTGTTTCTTGGAGATCAGAATGTACATTGAGTGTTTCCATCTGTAGATCATTGTTTTGTTTTCCATATTTGGAACAGATTTTAGTTAGAACTAGGGTATATTCTCTTTCTATATATTGAAGCAGCTCTATTAGTATGGCCTCCATTTCTGATGGCGATACTATGGAAGAATATTAATTCTCCCTCCGAGAATACTTTAATTATGTCTTCATACATACGAAAAGGGTTTGCATTCTCATAGCTTGTATTGATTGTGTTGTGGTCCTTGGATCTTTATTTTGTTGGGATTTACTTGTGATAACCAAAATAAACAGACATGAATTTGTGGCTAAACACTGTTTACTTTTATGCTTGCTTCGTAGTGTTTCACTTTGCTGAGCTCTATATGACATTTTCCTGTATTGTAACATAATTGCATTAACTCCCTTAAAACCTTCACAAACGAGCTGGAGCCTAGCCCATCTCAAGTTCTAATATTGCAGAAAATGTATTCTTGGAATTAAATATGGAAACATCCTGACCAAACCAAAACATGAATTTAAAGCGAGAAATTTGAAAATTGCTTCTTATTGCTTAGTCTACAGTAATAATTATTTTAAATATGACTTTTTTTCTACACTGAAGGTGCCAGAATATTTAAATTAAATGTAGGGCAGTTTCAATTACTATTCTTTATCTTAAGTTTTACAACTTAAGAACTCTATTTTTGACCAAACCAGAAATAGTATATAGTGGGGAAAGGAATCAGACTGTACCTGTTTAAACATTTGGGATAAATATTCATCAACGGAACTCAATGTTTTGACGAGGAACTGGTTGAAAAGTAAGGCCTATGTGTTTGGAAGTATTACCTCCAAAAGAGCTACAGAATTAGTGGTGCCTTACTTTAAATCTCCTGCTATAGATATGAGATCCAGTCGAATCCTATTTAAATAAAACAAAGATGATAGTAATCTTTTTAAACCTAATTATGTACATTGAAAGCAGCAATCTAAAGCAACCCAGTCTCTTGGCTTCTTTTTCTTTCTTGGAATTTATCCCTTATTAACAGAGATTTTCTATTTTATTCTAGCTATGCAGCTTTGATAGCTGATTGGCCTGTGGTGGTTTTGGGCATGTGTACTGTGCTAATTGTGGTCTGTGCATTGGTTGGAATACTAGTCCCAGATCTTCCAGATTTCTCTGATCCATTATTGGTAAGTAAATATTATTATCTAGTACTGTCAAAGCATTGTGTTGGCATATTCTTTTTTTTATCAGCAAAAATGGTTAAGCAGAGAACAGCGAGGAATTCTTAAGAGATTTTTTTTGCTGCTATCAAATGCAGATGTCCACAAACCCCAAATCTGAATATTTATGAACTTGGGTAGTTGAGTCCAGATGTTTTCAAATATGTGTTGCAGCCGCTGATCTTTTTATTCAATGGCAAAAGCTAAAACGATATCTCCCAGAAATACCTTTGGAAGTTATTTGTGTTTTGAAGTTATTGCAGAAGACAGTACCAATAATAATCAGGTCAGTGGATTTGTTACGAATTTGAGAAAAAAATCCGTTGGAGAATGGTTAGCTGTGGCACAGACCCCATCCAGGCGACAGGATGCCCACTTCTTCCATTGAATGTTAACATCTTCATTGTCTTGATGAGGGAACTCAAGAAACAGTGGAAGTATTTCTCTTCTTAAACATACATGTAACATTGTTATTTGTTGAATGTACTATACCTTAAAGAGGAAGAAAACATGATCATAGTCTTTCACCAAAGTGACTCCCAGTACTATCAACAAAAGTGTACTCATGGAATCATTTATTAAAGGGTGAGCCCAAGCTTACGGAAATCTAATTTAATAGGTCCACAGGACTAAAAAATAGGATTTGGAAAATTGTGTTCATTTTAGCCTGTGTGCTTAATTAAGCATTTTGACAGTCCTGAGATCATGCAGAACCACAGCATTGAAGGGCTTAGAATGCAAATAAATCCTGAAAAAGAACAACTGAAGAAACGATGGCCTTTTTTTGCACACAATAATTTCCTGGTAACATTATTGCAGTAGGCTGCTTGCCATTGTTTTTTTCTCCACACTGCCACAGACAACTGATAGGGTGGTTTTACAGCATCTTGAAGTCTAACCACATGACAGCAGCCAGTACACATGCTGTGCCACCACAAGCGCACAGAGCATTTGAGTATAACACCTGCTGTGGATATGGCTTTGATTGGGTTCATGCTGTGGCTTTTTCTTATGGTGACAACTCACTCGTGCCTCATTTAAAATAGTTTCATTCATGTCTAAACTTGATATAAGCAATATTGTAATATTGCGGTGTCTTGAGATGGGGAATACTGAACATCCAAAAACTGGCAGAACAAAAAAAAGGATATTTTATTAACAACAGAGGTATTTTTCCAACACGGACCATCACAATAGATTACTTGTAAAAATAATCATGATGTCATGGGGAAGAACCAAGTGTTTGAGCGATTTAGCCTTGAATTGCTGTAATGTCAATGGACATTAAATATGTCACTGTTCATGGCTAAATACACTATTAAACAACACAGGATAATTCGTAAGACATTTCCTAATTTTGTAAACATTACTTGAGAAATTTCAGATCATCCAGCCAACCAAGGGTGAAGAAATGCTGCCTCTTGATCCCCACTGACCCATCCGAATTTTATTTTAAAGGACAATATTGTCTATAGCAATGGTTCTCAACCTGTGGGTCCCCAGATGTTTTAGCCTACAACTCCCAGAAATCCCAGGCAGTTTCCCAGCTGTTAGGATTTCTGGGAGTTGAAGGTCAAAACATCTGGGGACCCACAGGTTGAGAACCACAGGTCTATAGAGTTTGAAGAGGTGGGGAATTTTCCATGAGCGCTGCAACCTTTTTTAGCCCAGTTCTATGTGTGTGTGTTTGGATTGTGTTGTTTTTAAAGAAAAAAACTGAAAGTGTTTTCTTGTACTTCCAGGCTTAAAAGCCACCCAGTTCTGGGAGAAAGGCAGAATATAAATAAAGAATCATAGAATCATTGAGTTGGAAGAGATCTCGTGGGCTATCCAGCCCAACCCCCTGCCAAGACGCAGGAAAATCGCATTCAAAGCACCCTCGACAGATGGCCATCCAGTCTCTGTTTAAAAGCCTCCAATGAAGGAGCCTCCACCACACTCTGGGGCAGGGAGTTCCACTGCTGATCAGCTCTAACAGTTAGGAAGTTCTTCCTCGTGTTCAGGTGGAATCTCCTTTCCTGTAGTTTGAGGCCATTGTTCCGCATCCTAGTCTCCAAGGCAGCAGAAAACAAGCTTGCTCCCTCATCCCTATGACTTCCCATCACATATTTATACATGGCCATCCTGTCTCTCAATAACAAGAGAAGCCCATGGGATGCAACCCCCTTCCCCAGCAAAATTGCCCCATACTCATAAAAGGAGACTTTGAAAGTTTAAAAAAAAGTTTGCATGGGTGGGGTGCCCTCTGAGATCTGGGATGAACACTGGAATTTGCCCATCTCTCAGGGTGAGAGTGGATATCAAAAGAAAACTGAGGTTGCTACACTATAAAAAACAGTATTGCATACTATGGTGCCTTTCTGATAATGTGGTCATATATAAATATCTGGTGTTACCATATCTGGAGTACTAAGTGCTGTTCTGGTAACAGCTTTGCAAAAAAGATATTACAGAGGTAGGAATTGTTCTGCTTGTGGGCTTTCCATAGACATCTGGTTGGCCACTATAGACCAGATTGACCTTTGGTCTAATCCAACTGGACTTTCTTTGCTTCCTTAGCTATAAAGCCTCATTCCATATTGTATTTTTCTCTCTAAGGTGTACAGCAATTGCCTTGAGCCCTTACATAATGTATTTTTTCATGTATTTCTTTGTGTTCCACCTCTTCAACCCAGAAGCCCGGAAGGTGTTTGTAGAGCCAATGTATACTAGTAAAACTCATTCATTAGTTTTCATTTTTGTCTTCCTGTTAAATCAAAGGCTAATAGGCACTAAACAGTTTTCTAATATTCTGCTTTAGGGTTTTGAGCCAAGAGGAACTGCTATAGGGCAGAGGTTGGTGACGTGGAACAATATGGTGAAAAACACAGGCTACAAAGCAACCTTAGCAAACTATCCTTTTAAATATGCAGATGAACAGGCTAAGAGGTAAGGACTTCCAGGCACATTCTCTTTTTTATGGCATAGATTATTTACATACTTTATAGCTAGGTGTATGAAATGAAATACGGGAATATTAAAAATGAACTGTTTTTCCTTTCATATAATAGAAATAGAATGCCACATTTTTAACATCTGGCTCATTTAACCAGCGTTAATAAAAAGCGACTTGCTAAAAAAATTACAGTGTAATAAAGCTGTTTGATTATTTAAGTTCTTAAACCTTAAGAACTCATGTGGACAGAATATATTTTCTTGGGAAGTAATTTTCCCCCAGCTATAATGAATGAAGGTGTATCACCCAGTTAGGATAAAATCTATTATTTCTCTATTCATGTTATTCTTTATCTATTTAATGGGCTGATTTACAAAGAGGAAAGGTCTTTGGAAATATCAGTTCTTGGTGTATTGTTGCAAGTTTTTTGGGCTGTATAGCCATTTTCTGGAACATAGCCATACTGCCCGAAATACTTACAACAACCCAGTGATTCTGGCCATGAAAGCTTTCGACAATACAAGTTCTCAATGTTTTGATTTTACCTGCATATCCCCAGGGTTGTGTCCAAACACCTTCTTGTTAAATCCAGAGTTTCCATCACTCTTTCTCCCTTGTATTTTCCTCCTTTTGTGTGACGTCACAAAAATGCAACATTTCAGAAAATCATTTCCATCCATTTACTTTGAGCCTTCTTCATTAATATTCATGAGTTATAGTCAAGATTCTAAAATGGTTAGCAGATTGCGCTAGTTAAACATTAGGATAATTTTGCTTTGGTACAAAAAAAAATCTCTTTCTGTCATTTAATATCTGTGGAAGCTGCGTTCTGGAAAAAATAGCTATGTGTTTTTTGCGGCTGATATCTTAGCCAGTTTTGAGATAATATAGACCAGCAATTCCCAACCTGTGGTCCATGGACTTCCAGTGGTCCGCAAGAACTAAAATATGGTCCGTGGCTTCACCGTTACTACACCGTTGCAATGAGAGCAACTGGTCTCATGAAACCCTCTTATAGTGCCAGGCCATGGGGATGATGTTGGGAGGGGAGAGGCTGACTACCCACAAAAGGTGTGACAAGTAGCCTTCTGACTGCTCCTTCTCCTCCTCCCTCCATGTGGCACCTGGAAGTGGGGGCGCCCTGATGTCTTCGTTTTTAGGCCTGTTCCTCAGGTTATTTGAAGTGCTTATTCATAAAATTGCCTTGGTGCTGTTCCTCAGGTTATTTGAAGTGCTTATTCATAAAATTGCCTACATCAGCTCTAGATTATTAAATATGGTTTTATGTGGGCGAACAGATGGCAACTACTGGGTGGCATATGTTCTGTATCAGAGCTGATGTGGTCCATCCAATGCAATTTTCTGAGTTAGCACCCCAAATAACAAAACCAAATATAGAGTTGATCAAAAACTGATTTGTAACCCTTTTGGTACTAATGTTAGAGAGTGATCCCTGATCATGTGGTCCCAGGCCAAAAAAAGGTTGTGAGACAAACAAAGAAGTAAAGGTATGTATCATTTCAGAAAATGTTGAGTAAATAAAAACTCATCAGAGAAATAGGAATTATAAAGTCCTTGGTAATCCTGGGAGTTCCCTGGAGATACTTTGGGATGATGTAAACATTGGATAGATTTCCAAAATAAAACTTCCAAATAATGTATTTTGAAGAGTTCTGACAAATTGCAGCATTCAGTTAATGATGGGGACTTTAATTTAATGGATGGGACATTAAATAGTAGGGTGTTCCTTTATTTTCCTTCCCACTGCTGTCTCCCTTCCTATGTTCACCTTCTCAGTTGGCTTCCAAGGATTTCCAATCCTTTTTGAGAAGATTTGGGAGTTTTGGCAAGCTAGAAGAGGGGAAAGGATTCAATTCTGCCAATGGTTTCCATTCTGTTCACAGATGGCCTGCATTGGTTCCAACCAAATGTAATGATAATTTGTTCCCCTGTCTGAGTTGGTTTTTCAATCAGCTGCTTCATGAAAATGTTAGTTTTTCCTAAGAGCATTTTTATTTCTCTTTTTGTTTTTTTGAAACACCCGGCAACTGCTGAAAGCGTGTAATTGGTTTAGATGCTACAGATTATGTATTTTTTTTCTTTTAGCCATCGAGATGACAGATGGTCAGACGACCACTATGAAAGAGAGAAAAGGGAGGCAGACTGGAATTTCCACAAAGACAGCTTTTTCTGTGACATTCCAAGTGAGTTAAGTAGTTTTGAGCATATGAAATGTTTTAGAAAATGCCTTCCACTCTAAAATAAAACAGGTCTTGTGTGGAGGAATTTTGAACTGATATTTTGTATGCTTTCTACCACACTTTTTAGTTTCTGAGAAAAAAGAGAAGTAAGCTATAAGTCATGCTACATTTGAATTACTGCTACTATAGTATCTTCCCCACAGAAATAGGAAATAAAAACATTGCCCACTGATATATTTTCTGGTGGTAGATTTTCATTTCCTTGCTCATTGAGGTTTGTGATAGAAAACGAATTAGAGATTGGAAAGGTTTTGGGTTTGTTTTTTTCTGTTTTGGATTATAGCCGCTGGAACCCCTAAGCAACATAGCCAAACTCTAGAAAGAAGTGACATTTTGTTCTATTACTACTGCTACTACTATTACTACTACCACAAGGGTTATCTGGAAAGTCAGGTTACAAGACATGTAGCTCTCATGGGGAATTTTCAGGGAGGAAGTTGGTATCTCTGCCGGGTAACAGGAATGAGCAGGGCCAGTTGTCAGTAGCTCATCGACTGGCATTGTGGTGAAGGTTGGAGATGAGCGTCCTCATTCCATTTCCCTCCAAGTGCGAAGTTTGTGCTGTAATATGCTACCTAAACAGTAAAGTTATGAATACTACTGCGATTTGTCACGAAATTATAATGTCAAGACAGCATGTGACAAAATTGGTACGGAATATATTGTGAAACCATGCAGAAATTTTGCAGAGCCATCCAAAACAAGCATCATGTGATGCTGACGGTGGGAATCTATCTCCTTTATGACAATGTGCATCTGCACACCATGCATGCAACACAAGACTTGTTGACTTCATTTGGCCGGGATGTTTTAAGCCCCGATCTCACACCCAGTGACTATCATCTGTTCACTGGGTGGAAAGCACTTTTCCAACGATGATGAGGTAAAAATCAAAGTGACGAACTGACTGAAAAAGGTGGAGGGAAACTTCTATGGCACAGGCTTCAAAAACTCATCCCAAAATGTATTGAACTGAATGGTGACTATGTGGAATAGTAATGTAATACCTATGCTACAATCCATGTAAGTTTTATTAGAATATATTCATTCTTTGTATTTTTAAAAAAATCTTGTAACCTTACTTTCCAGATAACCCTTGTAACCCAAGGGTTACTTTCCGGATAACCCAAGACCGAAGTTGGTATGGGAGATGAATTAGATTCTAAAGTTCTTGCCAGTTTTCTACTTCAATGGGACAGGCAGGATGATCTGCAAACCTATTCCCGTTGCTTTCAGAATAAATCCTCCTTTCAGTCTTACCCATTCATGCCCAGTAGCGCAAGAGGTCAATTTAACTGCAGTATCAAAACTATAGTGATGTTTAAATGTCTTAATATTTTAAAATAATGCACATAATTTATGTAATTTATGAATATATTCATATTAGAAAGTGATTACACAGCAGGAAGCATAACATAAGGAACATGGGGAAATCACCTCTAAGCTCCTACAAAATTTGTATGCATCCATTTTCTTGCCAATTGATTTCTGGATCTTAATAATGTGCAGACGAAAGGCAGGGTTCACAATAGCACCGGAAGATAAATTAAACTGAGAAATAAAGATTGGTACAAGATACAGCTGCACTGAAAGCACCATCTAAAATTTCCCCTGGTATTGAGGGTTATATTTTCTCTGTAATAACTATTCTTTCATCTTTCTGAAGTTCTGTGAAATTTTCTTATTTTCAGGTGATCGCTATTCAAGAGTTGTATTTACATCAGCTGATGGAGAGAATTTATGGAATTTACCAGCAATAAAATCAATGTGCAATATAGATAATTCGAGGGTAAGAAATTTTTTTTAACTTTAATTCCACAAACTTTACATTTGACAATAGAGACTTTTTCCTTGGTTATTCCCTTACCATTACTTTCTAGTTGCAGAATAATCTATCAACAAGTAAGCATTCGGGCATAATTAACCACTTTATTTTGTGATAGGACTGTTATTTTACATTTCTTCACAATCTTCACAGCACCATCTGTTTCTTTTCTCCATCATTTCCTTTTCTGAAGACTTTGTTGGAGGCAGGGCAGGATTTGGTACCTTAGTTTTTCTGTCATCTCATCTCCTAATACTAGTTCAGAAAGCACTTCTTTCCCCCATTTTTACTTTCTCCTAAAACAATTTGTCAACATTATATTTGGAGAGATTGGGAGACAGTTGTCTGCTCTGTGATACCTAAAAGAAGATAGATTGGCAACAGGGATCTCAGGCATGTGTGGATATATACAGTAACTTTTGTAAATACCAGATGAAAAAAAACCATAATAATTCAATCCAGATCTTGGTATTCTGAGAAAGCAAATTTTGCTTCCTCTTCAGAGCACAAGGGGATGAAAGAAGACACTTTGGTCCTGACTGCTCTGATCGTGAGAGAATGTTTTCCATCACCAGGATGGTTGGGCCTATTTCAAATTCCCCAAGGATCCAAAATGTAAAAAATAACAGGCAGCCGAGGGGATTTCATGAGTTTTTCTTGCATGTGTTAAAAGTTAGCATTGCACAGAGAGGAGGATGAAATCTGGTTTTAACTAATAGACCTTTACTGACGCAAGGTCTGTGCTGAAGTGAAGGCCATATGTTTGCATTGTACATCTATGATGATGTGTGAGTTTGTCAAGTCTTTGAAACCACAGTGATTGGCATGCTTTGACAGGTGTTGGTGCCCCAGAGTTGGCAATCCCATAAAGCTTTACAACAGGCACTTTAGGCTGTTATAATAGTGCTGGCAGAACTGATGTGTCCAAATAGTGCAAAGAGGCATGTAAGCTGGGAATTGGGGGTGGGGGGGGGATGCATTCAGTTTCATAGGGGATATATAGCACTACTCTGGGATGTGGAAAGGTAGGAAATAGAGGGCCAAGATTCATAGTTCTTCCTTGGTCATAATTCATGCTGGCCTCTGGGCCCTTAATTCAATTCCCACTGCTACCTGAAGTAAACTCACTGGATCAGTGGAACTGAAATAAATGTTGACTTACCAAGCCTCCACTGAGTCTATTTATGCACTGTAGTTGGATCTAACAATTGGTTTTAGGCCTAGGGATCAATCAGGGGTGTAATGTGAAGTAAACTATTTTCCTATGTTCTTTTGAGGGGAGGATATGGTAATTCTATCTATTTTGATTACACAAGGCAGTAAATATTTTTCATTAGATAAAATTTTAGGTTATTCTTACAGAGTTTTTCTCTATCACGTGTAGGTTTTGCAATGAGGCTCATTGAATAATAATCAAATAATTAATTAAAGTTTCCTCCCCATTTGAGGTCTCCTTATATACCAGTTTAAAGCCTGTCCCCGAAACCTGAGACTTCCACCAAATTTTGAAAAATATCAAATAAACGCAGATTTTCAGCAACATTTTTAATGTTTGTATTTACGTTTGCAGTAGGACTAATAACTTTTCATGCCAAAAATTTGCATCATTAATATTCATCCTATTTGAGGTTATTTTCCCCTAAGCAACAACCTTTCAAGATCTTTATTTTTAGGCAGTACCTCCATCTTGAGTGTTTGGAGAACCATCTGTGCTACCTAAATATTAAGAGGAATGGATGCTGTTTAGAAATATTTTCAGGTCTCAAAGGCCTGACATAGGTATGGTCACACTTCCGAGCCCAGAAGGCTATGAACCAGCATTTTGTGCCCCTCATTCCTCACTTTTAACCTTTTCTAATTGAAATTTACAGACCAAAAATATAGCAAATGTGGACATATGGGACCAGTTAAGAGCCTCATAATTTTCACTCAAGGTCTAGTCTAGTGGAATAGTGGTATGGACGATGTTTTACCATTTTCATAGTTTTCAAAAATCTGTGGGTGTACAGATAAATCTGTGTGGAAGTATGTAGTATGCTACAAATGTTTGAACTGAAGCTGCTTTACACAGCAGGGAGGAACCAGTGTCTTCTGTGGTCTGTGATCTCAGTTAAAGTTGTCTTCCTTTTTTGGCTGCTCTCCAAATGGCGTTTCACTTCATTCTCTTTTTGTACTGAAGTCAGTGCTGTTGATTTGTGTGGAACAAGATCCAACTTGCTTTGGTGTTTTGAAAATTAAGCCCAATGCCGAATATAAGGGTTTGTATGTTTTCCCCAGCCTTTTTCTGTCATTCTGTGTTTTAATGCAACTTTGATAATACAGCCCCAGCATGTCCACAACAGTAAAAAAAAAATACAAATGTATTTCCAGCTGTGGGCTGTTCAAACACGAATTGTCCTGGGCATTAAGTATCAACTTTAACCATCTGGTTTACTTCTGATTAGGATTATATTTTATAAATGCTGCACATATGGCACCCTCATAATCTCAATGCCATATGCAGAGGGTCAGTGGGATCCAGCCCCTTTGGTCTTTTTCCTAACTTTGCCAAGTGCTTATAAATCTTAATTCAAAGACATAAATCTGTTTTGGTTTTAAATATATATAAACCTGTAATATCTTTGAAACTGAGTAAAGGAAAATCATCAAAAACATTTTTGTGGACTCGAATCAGAAGAAGTAGACTGTAGTCCCAAAGCTTATGCTAGAAATTTCCTTTTCACGGTTACATTTTAACATTGCTACATGTTTCCTTTTATATATTAATACATTTTTATTGGGAAATCCTTTATAGAAAGTGTCTTCCAACTGTTAACCTGAAAATCCTTTCAAAAATAAATGCATCCATGTATGACTATAGACATTCAGCTGTAAAACTCTCATTTTCCTTGATAATGTGTCTTTGGTGAGAAGCTTAGTCATTTCAGTAAAATCCCTGGAAAGGCAAGTTTGCTTCCATTACCAGTTTTCCCTTGAAACATACATCTGCAGCAACAGTGGGAGAGTTCCAGGAGTCAATGTGACAGAATTGGAACTCCCATGGAAGCAGATCCAACTACTTTGGTGAAGGAATTCACCAGGGGCTGTATTGCCACCATATTCGTTCCTATTATCCAGTTGTGATGGTGACTGTCTAAGGTTCCTTCCCATAGAGCAATCACAGGTGGACCTCAGGCAGAATTGTGGGGATTTTCGCTTCTGAAAAGTTGAAGTGATTCTGCAAAGACATACAGTTATATTTCTGGATTTAATTTTTGCAGTGTGGGCGATTTGTAGATTTGACTCTTTACGAATTTGGTTAATAGGTTTCCTCGAGAAATCTCTAGGTCCTCCAGGACAACTCTGTAATTGGCTTCTGCCAGAAGTTGCCTGTAGAGTCATACTGGAGGGAACAGATTTCTAAGAAAGTCTAGGTCCTCCTAAGCCAGCGTTTCTCAACCTGGGGGTTGGGATCCCCAAGGGGATCGCCAAAGACCCTCAGAAAACACAGTATTTCCTGTTGGTCATGGGGGTTCTGTATGCAAAGCTTGGCCCTATTCGATTGTTGGTGGGGTTCAGAATGCTCTTTGATTGTAGGTGAACTGTTGATTGTAGGTGAACTGTAAGTCCCAGCAACTACAACTCCCAAAATCTGTGCCCCCCCCCCCCACCAGTATTCAAACTTGGCTGTATTGGGTATTTGCATGCTGCATATCACATATTTACATTGCATTCATAACCGTAGTAAAATTACAGTTACAAAGTAGCAACAAAAATAATTTTATGGTTGGGGGTCACCTCAACATGAGGAACAGTATTAGGGATCGCGGCATTAGGAAGGTTGAGAAACACTATCCTAAGTGTTTGTCAACATTCAATGACATTTGACAATAGAATTGCTCTGGAAGACCTAACTTTTTTTAGAGAGGTCTTCTCTTGTTTTAAAACTCATAATTTTCCCACTTCCATGAGGGTTCTGAACCTTTATCCCCATGAAAATGGAGGACCTCCTGTAGTTGCTTTCAATGAGAGTTTTAACTGAAACTGCTGACATTGTTGGCTTGACCTTTTGCATTTGGACCCACTCACTCTTGGATGGCAGTTCCCAATAAATTCTATGAAATCAAATTTAGCCCTCAGGTTTAAGGAGGTACCCATTACCAACTGTCCCCAACCAGAGTGTTGCAAGCAGGCATGTAGCCGGGGGGGGGGGGGTCTTGAGGGGCTTCAGCTCCCCCCCCCCCGCCCCGAAATTCTCACGGTGGTCCGCGAGAAGGTCTTACTGGTACATTATTTAAACTGTTATGTTTATTCATATCATGATCTGATCACCATGCTCAATATATTCCATATGCATGGGAGTATTGGGGTAACGATACAAAAGGTTTGCTAGGGTAGACCCTCTTTGACTCAGACTCAGCCCCCCCCCCCCCCCCCCCAGAATCAAAATCCTGGCTACGGGCCTGGTTGCAGATAGACTTGTCTCTGTAGGGAAAGCCAAAAAATAATTGGATTTTCAACAGCACAAGTCCCTGATTTACTGGGAGACATTGGAGAAGATCTAAGACATGGGAACACATACTTCATGGTGTAAGGAAACAGGTTTGGCTCGCCCTCCACCTGCATTGTGTATGCTTGATGTACAGGCAGTCCCCAAGTTACAAACAAGATAGATTCTGTAGATTTGTTCTGAAATTGAATTTGTATGTAAGTCAGAACAGATACATTTTTTATGTGTAACTCCAGCCAAATATATGTATATTTTAGCTTTGGATAGCATAGGGAAATGTTAACACCCCTGTGGTGTTGGTTTGCTGTCTGTGCTCCTGTTCAGAAGATTTCACCTTGTACCTGAGTTATTCATAAGTCGATGTTTGTAATTTGGGGACTGCCTATACTTGAAATGAACTGGACTTCATTGCTAGACAAATCCATGTGGAAAGTGCATAAAACTACTGAGAGTGAATTTCAGCACAAGCTGAGTGGTTTTTTTAGATGTTCCAAAGCAAGAGAATAATAATGTGACGATGCATACCTAACGTGCACAAACTGGCCTTGGCAACACCTTTTGATCAAAGAGCAAAATAGGTTCCAGCCCTTGAATGTGCAAGCAATAATTCTAAAACCGTGTTTTTAAGAGGAATTTTTGATAAGTTCCAGGCAAAGTCTTTCCTTCCAAGTTCTAGCAGCCAATTCATCTTTATCTTCAGAGAGAGTGACTTGTGTTGCAAATGTATCTGGCCTGTAACATGCCAAAGCATAGCAAATAAGGCTCATACTTTCAACTGGAACTTGAATAAGTGAAGTGGACAACTATTTTTTTCCTGCCCGCTTGCTGAGTGACCCAAAGGGCTTGCGTATTGTATCCTTCTTGATAAATCTGGACATGTGCCATGAAAAATAAAAGAGATGGCATTCCAGTGCTTCCTTTTATTTATTAGGTTGTTCATTTTTTCCCCTGCATTCACATGCACGAGTGTTTTATCTGGAAACAATCAAATGTGAATTACCCTGTTTTTTTCTGGAATTTAAGGTCATTTTGGTTCTCAAACTGTTTGACAAAAGTTAAAAGTATATAGAATCTTTTATGGCAATAAGGGGAACTCCTAAATCCTGTTTTTGGGTTTTTTTTTGAAAAAGCAAAAGAAAATATCTTCTCTAAAACAATTGCTTATAATACGACAAAGCAACGTTGACATTATTCCAAACCAGATGGTTCAGATGTTTGAATTTTACCTGACTTTTGAATGTTAATGTATGTGTAAAGTGAGTCCATAAAATTAATTCTATGATAATGAGAAAATACATATCCAGGATTGGCCTTTGGGAACCCCAGAACAACTCTCCAGCCTCTCCAGAAAGTTTTTTTTTTAATTTTGGGGGTGATTTTCAGGTAATTTCTTTGTCCCCAAATGGGCAAAAACTGCCTAAAAATCCAGCATTTTTCTTCTCTTAACCCAGAAAATCCCCAAAAGCTTCCCCAAACACAAAAAAGGAAAGTCATGGCTGCTGAAACTCAGTGTTTTGGCCTACTGGGTGGAGGGTGGGAGGTAAAATATCTGGTTTAGGAAAAGGAGGTTTAAGGATTGTCTTGAGGAGACTCTTAAGGGTTAACTGGACCCTCTCCCAAAATTATTGTTAACTTGCTAATTATTGTTAACTTGCGTTGTTTTTGCTCTCTGTGGGAGCATGATTATGGTTTCGGTTTAGCATCTTTGGTGCCTCTTCCTCCGAGGATACTATTGTGCGCATGCAATGCTTTTTGTCATGGCCTTGGGCCCGTACAATAAACTATTGTGATTGATTGTATAACATGACTTTCCATGAAGGATTCTGGGTTTGGGATGGTTTCGTTATACTTCAGCTAGACTAGTTTTATTCTGAGTATTTTATTTAGAAACCAACTCAGTGCTAAATATAGTCTATTAAGCTGGCTGGCTGTAATATTGCTTTTCTTTTCTCTTGATCTAAGGTAGTCGAGAGAACTTGTCATGACCTGAGAATTAGATTGAATGCAAAAGAATAAAACTTGTTCTTTATTTTGCCAAACTGTGTACATCAAACAACTTAGCTACAGATGAAACCTATCAGACTTACCGGATATACTCGAGTATAAACCGACCCGAATATAAGCCGAGGCACTTAATTTTACCACAAAAAACTGGGAAAACTGAGACTAGAGTTTAAGCCAAGGGTGGGAAATGCAGCAGCTCCTGGTGAATTTCAAAATAAAAATAGATACCAATAAAATTACATTAATTGAAGTATCAGCAAGTTAAATGTTTTTGAATATTTAAATAAAACTCTTACTTTAAGATAAGACTGTCCAACTCTGTTGAAATCATTATTCTAATCTCTTTCTATGTAAATGTGCTTAAATATCCTCCCAATAATCATCTTAGTTTATTTTGGAGGAAATGCTGTGTGCAACTGAATAAGAAAAAGTGTTAAAGACTGGCGCTGAGAGAGGAGGAGAGGAAGGTGCACACCGTGCCAAGAGAGTAGAAGAGGAAGGTGCATGCTGCGCAAGAGAGTAGAAGAGTAGGGGGGACACTGCGCAAGAGAGGGGGAGAGGAAGGAGAGCTGGGTTGCTGTTCAGAGAGGTGAGAGTCCTGGCAGGAAGGCGTGGGGCTGAAATAACCCTTCTTTTAGCCCCACACTTTCCCGCCAGGGCCATCATCCAAGTATAAGCTGAAAAACTAGGCTTATACTCAAGTATATACAGTAATTCGCAGGTTAAACTCTGGCATTGAATAGTTGCCTATGGGAATGCCGCCTTGAGGCCCCTCTGGAGTGGAGAAAGGTGGGGTAGAAATGTTGTAAATAAATAAATATTTATGCTTACAGTTGTGTAAACACAGCAAAAATTGTGCCTTGCACAGACTGTCTTTTTCTTTCTGTTCTTTGCTGTATGAAAAATTATTTGCTCATCTGAAAACATCCTTTTTGTAACTTCATATGAAAAAATACTTTAGGATTAGTTTATATTTGAAAACCACAAGACTGTTTTTTAAAGAAATTATAGTAATCTATTGGGTTGGGTTGGGTTGGGTTGGGGCAGAGGCAGGAAGGAACACCAATGGGTTTATTTTCTAATCTCAGCCATACATGTTTACTTTTTGAAATATGTTTCAAATAACTCCATTGGCCATAAATTTAGTCTCCAGAGTATGTTATCCTTACAATTGCATCTCATTAGCTCATCATTTGTACAACTTTTGAAAGAGCTATGAGCCAGCAATTGCTTCATTTTAAATTGCTTTAAAAAGTGCAAGGGGGAAAGACAGCATTCAAAATGTGCACATTGAGAATACAAATAATGGTAACCATATCTGAGCTAGTCTAACAATGAGTACCAACATTTGAGCAAACATAAAGGTGAATTAAATTTTAAGGGTAGTAGGAAGAACATTGTTTTGATGTCTTTTATAGGCCATGAAAACATTGAAACAGTCATTTTGGCTTCATACTTTTGCTTTGCATTATAACTCTGTATGTCTTTCTTTACACAGATACGGTCTCATTTTCAGTTTGGTTATCTCTGCCAGAGGACCACTGATGCTTCATGTTGTCCCAGCTGGACTCTAGGCAATTATATTGCCATTCTGAACAACAGGTCATCCTGTCAAAAAATTGTAGAAAGAGATGTCTCTCACACTCTGAAGCTGCTCCGTACGTGTGCCAAATACTACTACAATGGGACGCTTGGGCCAGACTGCTGGGATATGGCCGCCAGGAGGAAGGACCAACTCAAGTGTACGAACGTTCCTCGTAAATGTACGAAGTACAACGCTGTTTACCAGATTCTCCACTACCTAGTGGACAAAGATTTCCTAAGCCCAAAGCTCACAGACTATGTCTCACCAGCTTTAAAGTACAGCATGCTCTTTTCACCTACCGAAAAAGGGGAGAGCATGATGAATATCTACTTGGATAAGTTTGAGAACTGGAACTGTTCTGATGGGATCACCACCATCACAGGGATTGAGTTTGGAATCAAGCATAGCTTATTCCAAGATTACCTTTTAATGGATACTGTGTATCCTGGGATCGCCATTGTGATTGTTCTTTTTGTCATGTGCATATATACCAAGTCCATGTTTATCACACTCATGACCATGTTTGCCATAATTAGTTCGTTGATTGTTTCTTACTTCCTCTACCGGGTAGTATTTAATTTTGAATTTTTCCCCTTTATGAACCTCACTGCACTGATAATTCTTGTTGGTATTGGGGCGGATGATGCTTTTGTCTTGTGTGATGTATGGAATTACACAAAATTTGATAAATCTCAAGCTGCAACGTCAGAAACAGTCAGCATCACCTTACAACATGCTGCCCTTTCCATGTTTGTCACCAGTTTCACCACCGCCGCTGCCTTTTATGCCAATTATGTCAGCAATATCACAGCAATCAGGTGTTTCGGTGTGTATGCTGGCACCGCCATATTGGTGAATTATGTTCTGATGGTAACATGGTTGCCTGCAGTTGTTGTGTTACACGAACGGTACTTGCTCAATATATTTAGTTGCTTCAGGAAGTCTCAGACAAGGGGCTACAGTAACAAAAGCTGCTGGACAGTTCTGTGCCAAATGTTCCACAAGGTTGTTTTTGCAGGCTCAGAAGCATCTAGGATATTTTTTGAAAAAGTATTGCCATGTATTGTTATCAAATTTCGTTATATTTGGTTAGTCTGGTTCTTGGCCTTAACTGTTGGGGGTGCTTATATAGTGTGCGTGAATCCAAAGATGAAGCTTCCCTCTCTGGAGCTCTCAGAATTTCAAGTGTTCAGGTCTTCTCATCCATTTGAACGTTATGATGCAGAGTTCAGGAAACTTTTTATGTTTGAGCGTGTTCATCATGGAGAAGAGCTCCATATGCCCATCACTATCATCTGGGGAGTCTCTCCTGAAGACAACGGAGACCCCCTAAACCCTAAAAGTAAAGGGAAACTAAAATTAGACAGCTCCTTCAATATTGCAAGCCCAGATTCACAGCTGTGGATTTTGAAGTTTTGCCAGAAGCTGAGAAACCAGACTTTTTATTATCAAACAGAAGAACAAGACTTCACAAGCTGCTTTATTGAGACATTTAAGCAGTGGATGGAAAATCAGGACTGTGATGAACCAGCCCTTTATCCCTGCTGCAGTCATTGGAGCTTCCCCTACAAACAGGAGATTTTTGAGTTATGCATCAAGAGGGCCATCATGGAGCTTGAAAGAAGTACAGGGTACCATTTAGACAGCAAAACCCCTGGGCCTCGTTTTGACATAAATGATACCATCAGAGCAGTGGTACTGGAGTTCCAAAGCACCTACCTCTTCACCTTGGCATATGAGAAGATGCATCAGTTCTACCAAGAGGTGGATTCCTGGATTTCACATGAGCTCAGTACTGCTCCCGAGGGGCTTAGCAATGGCTGGTTTGTGAGTAATCTAGAGTTCTATGACCTCCAGGACAGTCTTTCTGATGGGACTTTGATTGCCATGGGTCTTTCAGTTGCTGTAGCATTCAGCGTAATGTTACTTACAACTTGGAATATCATAATAAGCCTTTATGCAATAGTCTCAATAGCAGGAACCATTTTTGTTACTGTAGGATCTCTGGTTCTTCTGGGTTGGGAACTCAACGTTTTGGAGTCTGTCACCATTTCTGTTGCTGTTGGATTATCTGTTGACTTCGCTGTCCATTATGGAGTTGCTTACCGTTTGGCTCCAGATCCTGACAGAGAAGGGAAAGTCATTTTCTCCTTAAGTCGCATGGGCTCAGCAATTGCAATGGCAGCCCTGACCACATTTGTAGCGGGAGCCATGATGATGCCTTCCACAGTTTTGGCATATACTCAGCTTGGCACCTTCATGATGCTTATAATGTGCATCAGCTGGGCCTTTGCAACTTTCTTCTTCCAGTGCATGTGCCGTTGCCTTGGCCCCCAAGGAACTTTTGGACAGATTCCTCTGCCGAAAAGATTTCAGTGCAGTGCCTTTTCCCAGGCATTGTCAGGAAGCAAAGATGGGGAGGAAAACAAATACCATTTGGACCCTAGAAGTAAAAAATCAGACAAGGAGCGTGAGCATGAACATTATGAGCTGGAGCCTTTAGCATGCCAGACCAATAACTGCACTCCCTCTGAGAAGAGAGCCTTTGAAGAGACGCACATCTGCTCTGAGCTCTTCAATGGTAGGCTTACAAATGCCCATGCTCTTCCCCAGTTGGCATATAGCGACGAAATGAACATGAATGCTAAAAGTGAATCCAGCCCAGCCGTGGTACCTTCTGATGAGCAAGACCCCACTTGCCAGCTGATGTGTCAAAACCAGCAGTGCATTTGCTCCGACGCATATAAAGCCTTGGGTATGAAATGGAGTCCCCGCTCATGTCAGCAGTTAAATGAAACCTTATGCTTTCGCTGTTCTCTTTCGTCTGGAAACATGCAGACCCAAAATAATTTGGTCCCTCTAAATGCCTTGCCTCGCTCTTCTGATGGCTACATTAACACTGTTCAGCATGTTCTCCACTGTAACTGTCTACAAGGCAGGTTAAAAAGGCCGCCAGTTCAGAATTCACTCCCGAAAAACATTTTTCTTCATTCCGCACACCATTTTCAATCCCGCAGTCTTCCTAACACTGAAGAGAACTTAAGAACCCTTTCAAAAGAGACAAATTCTTCTCCATTCCCTTGCAGAAGTGCTGGTTCAGTCACAAAACCTTGTGAAAAAGAGAATCACCTGTCTAAGAACCCAAAAGGGCTCTGTAATAGTTGCAGAGGGAAGCGGGAGGTAAGAGTTGCAGAGGTAAATAGAAATGAAAATGGGATATCTGCATCGAAGCAAAACAGGCAAACTGAAGGAGAGGGCATCCAGGACGTACCACAAAGTACTCCCAGCACTAAATTGCATCAGAATGAGATTAAGGGTATAGAAAGCAGTAGAGCATCAGAAGCTGGCTTTGAGTCTTGCCCTGAAAATTCACAGTATTGTAACAGAACCATAATGATCAAGTGCAATTCTGTTGAGTGTCATATGCCAAACACTGAAGCCCATGTGCCTGCTTTGTTAGCACACCCTGAACTTTCCAATGAAAGTTTGCTAATAAAAACACTATAATTAATCTTAAATGTAATGTCCGTGTTATTCTTTTTGAAGAGATCTCATAGTATTAAACCTGTTCAGATGGTCACATATATGCAATATACATAAAATCACGTTTGAGGATTTAAAATCTACTTTGAAAGAAAAGTGAATGTTTTGGTTAAGTTTTATTAACCTTTTTCAAGTTGATTATACATTGTTCTCAGTAAAGTCAAATACTGCTTAATTCACATCTTCCCGTGCAGTTGCCAAAATCATTTCGGTTGTTATTCTCCACTACAATGAAAAATAAAGCATTTCAAGTAGCCTGTCCCTGGGATTTTGGCAAGAGAAAATATATCTGAGTTAGGCTGTTTTACTGCCTTATGTTGCTATTCTCTAACTATTATATTACCTAGAATTATATTATCTCTTATTTAATTACCTGGGATCAGCTAAAACCTATCTCTGATGGATCACAGAGGGTAAGAAAAAAGAAACACAGATTTTTAAAATCACATCTAAAATGGTTCTTTATGAGCTTGTCCCTTTCAGTCCCTACTCTGTTAGTTCTTCATAAATTGTTTTAGGTATCATTCAGTGATAGTATATGGACTTAAGAAGTTATGGAAGTGGTGTCCCCTTCTTCATCTCCAACAGGGGTCCTCAAACTTTTTAGGCAGAGGGCTGGTTCACGGATTGTTAGGGGATACACACTATAGTTTGGGGGAAAATGAACGAATTCCTATGCACACTGCACATATCTTATTTGTAGTGCAAAAAATAAAACATGAAAGAACAATACAGTATTTAAAATGAAGAACAATTTTAACCAACATAAACTTAATGATACTTCAATGGGAAACGTGAGCCTGTTTTTAGCTGTTGAGATAGTCAAGTTAATTAAGATTATACAACAACATGAAAGAACACTAAATTAAATCATAGACATTTTCATAAAACTAAAGGTCATTAATATGTTTCAGAACTCACAGAATAGTACAATTTCCTAAATCGTAAATGCCATTTGTATAGCTTTCTCCAACTCTTAATTGTATTTCTGAGCATTGGACTATAATTCGAGACCAGGTTCAAATCCCTGCTTGGTCAAGGAATCTCACTGGGCAAGTTGCACACTTTCTGTCTCAGAGGAACACATCTTGCCAAGGAAACCCTGTGATATACTCACCTCAGAGTCACCATAACTTGAAAGGGAGGCAACAGCAAATGACTTGGAAGGCAGACAACAGCAACAGTCTTTGGAGAAGATTTTCCACAAATAAATGACATGGACATTTGAATCGCAGTTAAAGGAATTAAGCAACCAAACTAGAACAGGGAAGGGGAGAACTTGTAAATATCAAGAGACAGCAAAGTTTCACTTCTCCTCCCATTATTGTGACATGTAGCTCACCTACTGAGACACACAGTACAGGGTCCAAGTCTTTGTGCTTGTGATTTTTCTGCTTGGTATCCTAGATTTCTTCAAAACACATACAACTCTCTTCCAACTCTAATACAAATTTTAACCTGTGCTCACATTTGATTTGTCATAGTAGGAAGTGACAAACCTGCAGAACCAACTGAGCTACTTTTCTTCTCACTTCCACCTTCCTTCTTTGGGTTCTTCAGGAAATAAATAGGATCCCTCCTACTCCCTCCCTTACACTATCTTGCACCATTGCAATGAACTCCGTCACTTGTACCACTCTCGTTCTGCTACTCCTTCATCTTAATGTTATCACTATGTGCCCCTCCCATGCTTCTTGCACTTCGTATGCTCATTCTTTCTTCACTTATACTACATCTCTTGCCTTACCTTGTATGCTCTTGTGCATTCACACTCTGCTGCTCACGTTGTTCACCCTCCTGTTCCTATTTTCTCACTTGCCTTACTTTAGGGCCTTAGAGTGCTGCCATTTGCTATTTCCAGTCTTCTGCTCACTTTCCCTTCCCTCCTGTTGTCTCCCATGTCTCACGGCTTTCCATTGCACCGCTCACACAACTGTCTCTGCCTTCCCTACTGCAACCTCCCCCACTCTTCAAATTAGGTTCAAGTCACATTCTTTGCACTAGGCATATCTTCATTGTTTATTTATTTTATTATTTATTTGCAGTATTCTCAACTCCGAAGGGGACTCACAGTGTTAGCAATAATTCAATGCCCTTGATTAAAAAAAGTATAAAACATCCAAATTGACCCTCCCCTGATAAAACATTTAACATTACTAAACACATTACATAAAATAACATCACATATCACACAAAGACATAGCTGTTCAGCTATATCATGTGTCCCTTTATCTTTTTTTTTTCTAAACTAGCCCCAAACATTGTACATTTCTTCATGGGAGAGTTGCCCTTTTCTCAACTTTTTCAACTCTGCAATATTTATTCATACATCAATGGCCGAAAGTGTCAACAGCAGTGTTTCCCAAAATTTGGGCCCTCAGATGTTTTGAACTTCTGCTCCTAGAAGCCCCAGCCAGCTTGTCCAACAGTCAAGAACTGTGTGAGCTGAAGGACCAGAAGAGCTGGGGATATGCTTGGGAACCACTTGTCTATGTAATCTGGGTGTGCATTTGTGTCAGGCCAGCATGATATAGGTTGTTTATTTCAGTTCTTTTTCTCATTATACCAACATGGAATTTGCTCTTTTTATATCAGTCGCACCCTGGGTGGATACATCATGCTGACATTTTCATTAAAAAGCACAAGTTCCAATACAGCTCCCAGTGGGACACGCTGTTCACATCCTTCCATTATGAGAACTGACCATTTATTCCTGCTGTTTGCTTCCTGTTCCTTGACCAATTTTTGATCCAAAAGAGGATTCCATGACAGCAAAGAACGGTCAGTAGACATTGTGGGGGCTTTATCAAAAACATTTTGGATGACAAAGTGAACATTGTCTGCCAGATAATTCCTCTCTGCATGTTTATTGATCTATTGCAAGAATTCCAAACTTTAACAAAACTGAGTTTGCAATATTCCACTTCCTCTAATCTAGGCATTTAATATGTGAATGATGTAAAGTTGTTTAATTATGGAAATTGTGCAAACTAGGTACATTAATTACTTTATTTCTTCCATTGTTTAAACCTTCATGCCATTTTTAAAATTGCAATTGATCTGAGTGAGCAGTATTAAATAGTGTTCAAAGTACTAGACTCGGAACATGGAGACTAAAGTTCAAATCTCTATTGGCCATTGGCAGCCATAGTTCTCAGCAGCAGAACCTTACAGGGTTGTGTGAATTTAGATGCATAGTGTGTGCATATAAATCCCTAGTGCAGTAATAAGGCAATAACAAATATTATAGGCAGTCCATCTGGTTCACAGGCAGATGAGAATAAGCAGCAAAAATTGAGGAAAAACAAGCAGCAATTTATTTCACAAATACAGCTTACATACTCAGTTCTTGTGGGTTTTTTCGGGCTATATGGCCATGTTCTAGAGGCATTTCTCCTGACGTTTCGCCTGCATCTATGGCAAGCATCCTCAGAGGGCAAGACCCTCTGAGGATGCTTGCCATAGATGCAGGCGAAACGTCAGGAGAAATGCCTCTAGAACATGGCCATATAGCCCGAAAAAACCCACAAGAACTGAGTGATTCCGGCCATGAAAGCCTTCGACAATACAGCTTACATATTTTATTATAATTAGAAAAGAATCTAGCTTAACTTTCTTAGACCTGTTTGACTTTTCAGCATAATATACATCTATGCTAGGATATCTGTACTCCCAACCAATTAAATAAATTATTATTTAATCGTCAACTGTTAATGCCCGTTGACGATTCAATGTTTGGCCTTTTTACATCTTGTAGTCCAAGGATATTAGGAGAGCTACATAATCTCAAGCCTGAGTTAGAATGTTTACAAACCAGTAATGTATCTAATCAATATCAGATAATTAAATCCTACTAAAATATGATGATGGTTACTAAGAATATGGTGGCGGCAAACCAAGAATGGGCAACTTGGAAGACCCTGAACAGACTGAGAAATGGGGTGAGCATATAAAAAGACAACCTGGCAAAATGGTCCTACCATGTGTGACTGTGGAGCAGAAGAAACAACTCTGCATCTGTATGCTTTCCCACAATGTCCTGCCTCATGCACTGAGGAAGAACTGTTTAAAGCTACAGACAATGTGGTTGCTGTTGCCCGTTTTTGGTCTAAAATGATTTAGTCTCTTGTGCTTCCTCTATTTTATCAGTTTTATACTTATTTATGCAATGCTTTTATCACAAAATAAATAACCATGATTATCCATTTATGTCCTGCCATATCCCCAATATGGGAATCAAACATCTTACAAATTACTAAAACCAGTTAAAACATACATACACATCAATAAATATATTATTATTTACTACATTTTATACCACTTTGCGTTCTTTCAGGGGGAGAAAAGCGATATATAAATGTGGTAAATAATACTTGTCAGCATAAGAGCACAAGGAAGAAGCCATGCTAGCCTCCATAGAGAGGAAGTTCCAAAGTCTGGGAGCTGCTCCTGAGAAGGTCCTTTCCCTTGTTCTCACCAAATTACCCTTGGAAGGTATTAGGAGAAGTACCTTTCCTGGAGATCTTAGATGTCGTATATGGTTATATACATTTATTTACTGTCCATGGCCAGCAACAAAAATGTAGAAACGTCAGAGTAAGAATATATATGTGGGTCTTTGGGTGCATCCCTGATGCATTTTCTCTCATGGGTCCACTGAGCATTTTCAACAGAGGAACACATCTACAAGTAAGTAACCTGTTATTGTTACCTGTTGTCAACTCTGTGAAGGAAGTACACCCTTTCAAGATGGTTAGTTTATTATTGCTCCCCAATATACAGAGCCAACACCATGCTATTCCACATAGTTAAATATTTGTCTTCATCAGGTTGATTCAATTTTAGAGAAGAGCTTATAGGGCCTGTAGGAGAAGACATTATAGGAGAAGAAGCCATCTAGAACACATTTCTGCTTCAAATTTGATCCTCAAAACGGATTTCTGCCCAAAATTGCTCTTTTCCAGCTGCTCTTTGTCTCCAAAAGCACTATTTCTTGCAAACAGCACTTTTGACCAGTTCTCTTACCTATTTAATTAATGTTTCATGTGAAATATAAACACTATGAGATTGAGAGACTGTTTTTGAGCAATAGGGGAGAAGAAGAAGAAAATTGCTGGACTTAAATATGGGATTGTGATGTAATGTCTATTTATGAAATTAATTCTAGCCAAGTACTTGGCTGGTGAGCTGAATAAAGTAGTATGTATGTTTTTGAAATGCAGCAATTTATAACCAGGTTGTGATCCCCAATGTTCCTGCCAAGCTGTTTCTGTAAGACATACACACACGCGCGCACACACACATATACAAAATTGTAGATGCCGGTCCTTATATTTTCACTCAAATTACTTTCTATTTCAGCATAAAAAGACCAGCAATGGCACATCTCTATTTTAATTATGAATATAAAATTCTAAATATGGAGTCAGTTCATACATTAGCATGCACTTTTTTGCAATTCTACTTTTCTTCTGTTTGAATGTGGGCTTCTTTCCAATATTTTGCCATTTAAAATACTAGTAAATCAAACTTATGACAAATGTACTTAGTTTCCAGTGGGGTTGGAATGCATGGTATAATGGTTTGAGAATTGGAGTATGCATCTGGAGATGATTCCCCAATTGGCCATAGAAACCCACTGGTAAATTTATGTGAGTCTCACACTGTCAGCCTTAGAAAACGCTGTGAAAGGGTTGCCTTAGGGCAGTGCTTCCCAGCCTTTTTTGACCAGGGACCACTTGACCAAAGAACACTTTGATCAAGGAGAATTTTGACCAGGGACCACATGATCGAGGGCCACTTTGACCAGGAGCCACTCTCCAACATTAGTACCAAAAGGGTTACAAATCAGTTTTTGGTCAACTTTAGATTCGGCTTGGTTATTTGGGGTGTTGATTCAGAAAACTGCATTGGATAGACCACATCAGCTCTACTTTCTGATACAGAGCATATGCCATCCAGTAGTTGCCATCTGCTCACCTACTGGAAATCGTATTTAATAATGTAGAGCTGATGAAGTAGTAGTAATCTTTCGTGGGTAGTCAACCTCTCCCCTCCCGACATCCTCGTTGCCTTGGCACTATAAGAGGGTTTCATGAGACCAGTGGTTTCTAGGCAAGGGTGTAGTAATGGTGAGGCCACGAACCATATTTTTGTTCTTGCAGACCACTAGAGGTTCATGGACCACAGGTTGAGACACACTGCTTTAGGGTCATCATAAATCAGAACTGACCTAAAGACACACAGCAGCAACAACAACAACAATGTAGTGTGCTGCTTCTGCTGATGGTATTGCTTCTGTCAACAAAATTGTGGGGGGATAATTCTCTAGGAAATCCTCCTGGTTTCAGAGGTATTAAAAAAACTGCAGAAGATAATAGATGGAAGCAAATTCCATGTTGTGAATGACATCAAAAGTAGCACTTTAATGAGTATTCACATAGATGGTAGGTTTTTTAAAAAAAAACACATGTTTTTTGAATTCCTAAAAATTAAAATGCTGTATAGTGTAGTCAAATAAAAGGTAAACAAACCTTGGCAATGGTCTTCACAATCTAAAATTTAGATAATAAATAAATTCACACAGAGAGGGGAAGGTAAGGAATACCACTGCACAATAATTTTTAAAATATTCTAGACATGCTAAGATTTATCTAAGGTTTTTAAGTACCTTAAACAAGTCTTAATAATCCCTCTTTCAATGAATCACACAAGGCTGCCAGCATTTAAAATCCAATGAGTCTACTCTAGTTAGGACTAAACAACAGGACTCCAGACATGCAGCTGTATATTCTTGGATGGTGCAACAACCATTGCCTTCAACATACCGCTTCACAGAAACAACTACAGTTACTTCCACAAAAGTGTAGTTATGGGGCAATAAAGAGTCCCATGACCAGTTACGTGATGTTGACATTCAGTGGAAGGGTGTTATAGCACAATCACGGTGTAGACGTATATGGCGTATGTCTACTTACACTGAGTTAGCATGATGTTGAATCTTAACCAATGTACATAGGAATAAGTCTGGATCTAACCTAATAAAAACTAATTGTCAACATATAATCAAATCAGGATTAAAATAGAAAAGCATACTAGCAATCAAAATGTATATACTGAACATGAATTTCCATTTCAACTCCACAATCTACCACTGGAAATTGACTTGACTTAAGCCAGGTACTATGTAGTCCAGACATTGAGAATGAGAGCTAAGACACCTGTATTACTCAAATCAGTAATAATAAAAACAAGCATAACAAATTAGGATAAGATTTTGTTTTGTGTTTGTACCTGGGGAGAAACAAAATACAAGATTTGGAAATGGCGTCTGCAATGATGTTTACAGCTTTATTATTTGATAGAAGAGCAACAATGTCCACATAGCTTAGTGCAAATTGCTAAACAACTCAGATAATATCTTTAGCATACCCTTGAATCCTAATGCACCACCTAGCAGCTTTAATTTATGGACCTCAAGCTACAGAAATTGGCTGTTGCAACTCCTTCTTTAAACACCTCAATATTCTGACATATCCAAAATAAAAACATTCTAAATTTAGTTTAGATGTTCTGCTATTGTGTGTAGAAGACATTAAAATAAAATGAAGGGAACTCTAGCCAAATGTTTGTATACTTTCTTCTCCTTCCAAGATTCTCCGCCCCCAGAACAAATCTTAACTCATCATCGGACATCTGGCACAAACTCCAACGTGCGCTTGATTAAAGTAGAATGAGGATGTTCCCTTGAAAATACATTTGGACTACGTCTCATTCCACCAGATGAAAATAGAGTAGTGAGGCCAAGAAAAACCAACGTGTGCAAAATATCGCATACAGTATAGATAAAAAATGCTTTTGACAAACTCCAATGTATTGTAGCATGGACAGTATTGTTAATTGTATAGAAAACAAATTGGGTATGTTCCTTACCTCAACTATCCTAACCTTCCCACTAGACCTTGAGATATAGTGAGCAAAAAAGACATACTTCTGTTTCTGAACTGTATAACTGAATGTTTTTGTAAGGAAAAGCCTGCCTTGTATATTGAAAACCAGTTTAAGGACGAAGGCTATATTAGAACTCTTACCTCTCTCAGCTCAGCTGATATAAAAGACAAAGAGCACTTTGATATATGAAGACATGTGGTTAAAAAATGTTAAATGGACCCACCTCACTGGTTGCTGGAACAACTCTTTAATCATGACAATGGAACGTTTATATGCTGCTTTACTTGAATACAAATTGTATATCATTGGTACAACAAATAACAAGCATTCCAAAATCTGGGGAAAAAAATCCAAAACTTATCTAATCCCAAGCATTTCAGATAAGAAATACACAACCTGAATTATAAGCACATTTCTGCCATTCACTGCAACAGGAATTTGCTGTTATGTACAGTTCTGTTTTGATACCATGTTTTTAGCATTTATTGTAGCATAAAAATGGTTTTAACATTTATTGTGGAGCCCCTTGTGGTGCAATGGGTTAAACCTTTGTGCCGGCAGGGCTGCTGAGTGAAAGATTAGCCGTTCAAATCCGGAGAGCAGAGTGAGCTCCCATGTCAGCTCCAGCTTCTCATGTGGAGACATGAGAGAAGCCTCCCACAGGACAGTAAAACATCCGAGAGTCCTCTGGGCAATGTCTTTGCAGACAGCCAATTCTCTCACACCAGAAGCGATTTGCAGATTCTCAAGTTGCTCCTGACACACACACACAAATTATTGTACCGGAAACTACAGCTTAGAGAAGTTCTTTTTAATTGCTACTCACAGAAGTTGTAATCCAAGAAAGTGACATTACTAAATTCTGCTTATAAAAATTGGTCTTCATCACTCATGGGTTTTTGTTATATTACAACAAAAAGTATGGCCTGTTATCTCCAACACAATTTATTTTCTTTTTTAAGGCATTCAAAAGTTAAAAATTGGAGGAGTGGAGAAAGCAAAGAACAAGATTGCAGGTCTACATGTTGAAATCATAAAATGACTCATGGGTCTGAAAAGATTAAAGACAACTGCTTAAACAATAGGAATTTTATATATTCAGTTTAGGACAGGTCTTATTATGGTGATCCACATCTGCTTGCTTTCAAATGTTCTCTGTATTTTTACAGTCCTCCACTATAAATATCACTTGCTATTTTATTGTGCAGCAGATACCAATAGTGTTCGTTCTTTTATGATTGATTTATATTGTCATGCAGTCCTTCGAAAACACTATCTATCTACTTCTCCCACCCTAGTATTTTCATCTTGTAAGGCCATTTCTCCTTTGCTTGGAAATACCCACAATTTGGGATCTGATGGGACGGCTTAAGATTTCTGCACCAACATCAGCCAGGCATCTTATTGTACCAGATGCAAGGTACATGTTGTACTCTTTTTCATTAGCAGGCAAGAATAGGCCATGAACCTCCAATTTCACAAATCATCTGAATAGTGAATTGAAGAAAGGTAACTCTAGACAGAATTGATGGTCTCAAAGTTGTGCCCAATGCAAACACTACAAAATGCTCCAGTCTTGACAACACTAGCCCAGGGCCCTTCCACACAGCCCCATATTCCAGAATATCAAGGCAGAAAATCCCACATTATCTGAGTGTGGACTCAGATAATCCAGTTCAAAGCAGATATTGTGGGATATTCTACCTTGATATTCTGGAATATAGGGCTGTGTGGAAGGGCCCTTCATCCACACTGCCATATATTCCAGTTCAAAGCAGATAATGTGGGATTTTTTTTCAGCTGTGGGGAAGGGACCTCAGACTCCTCTTGCCAAGCAGGAAAGTATAAAAAGAGTTAAACACAATTATTGTCATCTCCATAACGGTTCTCTCCAACCATGGGTGGAGAGGCTTTTCCAGTCAACACAGGGCAACCAAAGGTAGAGGAGTGTTGAGCAGAAATGGTGCATGCAGTGGTGTCACTAGGTGGGTGAGGAGAGTGTGAACCACATTGGGTGACGCCATCAGAGGGGGTGACACCAAAATGTCTTCAAATCTTTGAGCAACATTTCATGAGGGGTGTGTGTGTGTGTGTGTAGCAGTTAGCTATAACCACCAAAGCAACTTTGTATAAACCTAGCTTACATGGAGGTTATCAAAATACCAACAAGGCTAAAACTCTATGCTAATTTACTTATTTAATCTTCTAACACATGTGTGCTCCAGTCAAATCTGTCATTATGCAAGAAACATAAGTACAAAATGCATTACTAAGGCTTTTGTATGGTCTTGGATAAGAGGAGGTCCATGGTGGTGACACCATGACTTATACACTATTGTGTCAGAAGCGAATTGAGGGTACAGTTATAATGTATTTTAAAACACAAACAAAGTTGAAAACTTGGCATTAAACTAGATTTGACCAGGAGCTGGCTCCTTGGAGTGCCTCTGGTGTCACTGTGAGAAGGTCCTCCATTGTGCATATGGCAGGGCTCAGACGGCATTGTAGTCAGTGGCCTGTGGCTTGCTCTTCTCCACACTCACATTTCATGGGCTCCACTTTGTAGCCCCATTTATTTAGATTAGCTCTGTATCTCATGGTCCCAGCGCGCAGACTGTTCAGCACCTTACAAATAGCCCAGTCTTCTGTGTGTCCAGGTAATACCAAGTGATTATACATAGAATCATAGAGTTGGAAGAGACCTCCTGGGCCATCCAGTCCAACCCCCTGCCAAGAAGCAGGAAAGCTGCATTCAAAGCACTCCCGACAGATGGCAATCCAGCCTCTGTTTAAAAGCTTCCAAAGAAGGCGCCTCTACCACACTCTGGGGCAGAGAGTTCCACTGCTGAACAGCTCTCACAGTCAGGAAGTTCTTCCTAATGTTCAGATGGAATCTCCTTTCTTGTAGTTTGAAGCCATTGTTCCGCATACATTGGGTAATAGCAACCAAAAAGACACCATTGGGTGCATTCATCTCCATTTCACTTCTCTCTGTTTTCTGTTTTGGCAGGGTGCTTGTGAATCAATGCAATCTATTTTAATTGTATACTGCGTTGTCTGGGAAAGCTTAGAGAAGACAATGATGCTTGGGAAAATGGTAGGAAAAGGGAAGAGGGGCTGACCAAGGGCAAGATGGATGGATGGTAACCTTGAAGTCACTGGCTTGACTCTGAAGGAGCTGGGGAAAGACTGAATGAATAAACAACAACAAACCGCTTTCTCACAACAGCAATCCTAAACAATGGAAACTATTATAAATACACCTAATTAGCATAAATGTATAGATTGATTTCAAAATATGTCAATCCATACAAACTGATATGAATAAAAATAAACTAACCCAATCCAGCAGCTTTAAACTAAATAGGATGGGGAAAACCATGGAAATAAAATGCACCAAACATGTGCAAAAGCAATCTCAATTCTATAAATGCAAGGGGAAGCTGTTTGCATTTTACATATGCTGGATAGATAGTTGCACTTCAAACTTGTGGTAGCCCAAAATCTGGAAAAAGTAATATTTTGATTTAAAATGCCCAGAATCACCATAGGGATTCTCAGAGTTTTAGTCCAAGCTTTGTGGCTGCCATTCTCCCACCTCCTACCCTTATGTTTCTCATATCCTCCTGCCAATTCTCTTTGCATCTCACCTTGCCATTTGGAAGACAAAGGCAACTTTTGAGAAAACGTCATTGCATGATGGATGTCAGTTGCTGTATCCAAGATTACTTTGCTGAGGTGGCTTTATGTGCTATCCCCTTTGCTGGGCTCTGCCTTTCTGCCCCTCCCCAATGCAGCCCATCCATGCCATTAAAATCACCTGCTTTTCATTAAATGAAATAATGATGGTAAAATGAGTAAATGGTTTTCTCCAACAGCCAATTCCCCCCTGGTTTTTCTTCTTCTCTCTCCTCTGGGTGAGGAGAGACCATCTGCACATAATAAACAGTTTCCTTATACTTTCTTGTTGGGGGTAGTAGTGGTGGTGGTGGTGGTAATTATTTATTTTTTAAGAGACCTTGCTTTAGAAATGGCCACATGTAGAATCCTCCATAAAAAGTTTGTAAATTCAGTAAGTGGAGTGTTGACATGTATAAAAGAGTGAACAGAAAAGACTTGGGCAAATCTTATCATTTAAACTATGCTCACAACAATATTGTGCCAAAGGGCGAAAGTGTGTTAATGAAGACAGTCTCTCAAAAGTGTTACTCTGAGGCAAAGCAAGAGATGGGGCTTGAACTGGAATATTTTAATGGCTAGATATACACACCCTTGAGCAAGAATTTGAGACAGCTCAGTGGGTGACCTGGACGGCTTGCATCTACAGCCTTCAGTTATTGAACCAATAAAAAGCAAAAGAGCTGTTCCCTGGAGCCAAGCACTTGTCAGCAATACTGGTGAAGTTTAACACATTTGAAAAGGCTGCATTCCTCTGACTTCATTTTCTTAAAGGTATCTCAGAGAAAGCAGGTCTTAGAAAAGATACCCTTGGGACTATAATTCCCACACTCCACTAGCCAGCATGGACAGGAAATTGTAGTCCAAGTAAGTGACTTTTCCATACTCTGAGACCATGGATGGTGGGCCAGGTTCACATACTGTCTCAAGAAGAAACGTCAGGAAAGCTGTTTAAGGTGGCATGTATTCTGTAGAATTAATGCGGTTTGACACCATGCTGTGGAATCACGGGAGTTGTAATTTTGTAAGTTCTTTAGCTTTCTCCACCAAAAAGTGCTGGTGCCTCACCAAACCACAACCCACATGATTCCATAGCATGGAGCTATGGCAGTTAAAGTGGTGTCAAACTGCATTAATTCTACAGTATAGTGCCTTCATACAAGTTACTTTTACAGTGCTTATCTGCACAATACACAGCTGAGTGGCATCAGAATAGCATGGAAGAGTTCAAACATTGAGGTTCTTCAAAACCCTTTATTAGTGTTGCTTCAAAAGTTAAGGATGGTGGAAGAAACACTGGTAAAAATAAAGGTAAATATTTTCCCCTGACATTAAGTCCAGTCGTATCCAACTGGACTTAATGTCAGGGGGTGGGTCCTTATCTCCTTTTCTAAGCAGAAGAGCTGGTGTTGTCCGTAGACACCTTCAAGGTCATGTGGCTGGCATGATTGCATGGAGTGTCATTACCTTCCCGTCAGAGCAGTACCTATTTATCAACTCACATTTGCATGTTTTCAAACTGCTAGTTTGGCAGAAGCTGGAGCTAACAGTGGGAGCTCATGCCACTTCTCGGATTCCAACCTGTGACCTTTCGGTCAGTAAGTTCAGCAGCTCAGTGCTATAACCCACTGTGCCACTGGATATTCACAATACAGTAGAGTCTTGCTTATCCAACATCCACTCATCCAACATTTTGTATTATCCAATGGAGTCTGCTTCCTGCCCGGATCTACAGCTGTTCCAATATATTGCGATGTTTTGGTGCTAAATTCGTAAATACAGTAATTACTACATAATGTTACTGTGTATTGAACTGCTTTTTCTGTTGATTTGTTGTAAAACATGATGTTTTGGTGCTTAATTTGTAAAATCATAACGTAATTTGACATTTAAAAGGTTTTTCCTTAATCCCTCCTTATTATCCAACATTTTCACTTATCCAACGTTCTTCCGGCCCATTTATGTTGGATAAGTGAGACTCTACTGTATATAGATGTTAAAAAGAGGTTAATCAATACAAAATTAAAACCAAATTAAAGCATACACCATTAAACATGCACATAGGCACACCCACATACATACCAAAATGCCAATTAGGAAATCTAGATGGGACGGGTTTTACTAATCACTCACCAAATATCTGTTTAAACAAAAGAATCTCATATGGAATAAGAATGTGAAGGAGGGGCAGTCTAACTACTCTGGGAAAGGACTTCCAGAGACTGGGGGCAGCCACTGAGCAGGCCCTGTTCTGGATTTCCACCATAGGAACCAATGAGAGTGATGGGACAGAGAGAAGCATCTTCCCAGCAGATCTCAAAGCACAGGATGGTTTGTAAAAAAGAATACAGTCCTTCAAATAACTGGGACCTGAGCTGTATAAGGTTTTATAGGTGAAAATCAGCACTTTGAATTGTGCCCAGAAATGACCTGACAACCAGCCCAAATCCAGTTAGCAATCTGGCCTCAGTTCTTTGGACCAATTGAAGTTTCGGAACATTCTTCAAAGGCAGCCCCACGTAGAGCATGTTTCTGTAATGTAACCAAATGGGATGTAACCAAAGCATGTGTCACTGTGGCCAGATCTGACATCTCAAGGAACAGATGCAGCTGGTGCACAAGCTTTTGAGCCACCTAGTCCCAAAATGGAGATTTGCAGGCTAAATAGAACATGTGTAGGTATTACATATACAAGATTATATCTAACAAAACATTCTAGAATAAAGCTGCAGTGGCATAACATAAATCCTGGCTTCACTCATTTCCTTTACAGCTGCTTTGCTGGTAGCTTTTTCCTCCTAGCACCAGTGCCTATGTTGGTATAGTTACACCAGCATAATGCACCAATTAAACTCTAATCTATAACTTGCTACGTAATTGTTAATGATTTTCTGATGTATTCTAAAATAAAAAAGAGCCAAATAACACATGTAGGAGTCTTAACTGGAAGAGAGGAGGGATAAGAGAACCACGTGTGATCCACTCCTATCATCATTCACAAATTCTTCCACATAGGTATAGAAGGACATTCTTTGCTAAGGCTTTTTAGAGTGTTCAGATGGTAGAGTTTTGGAAAAGCTTGGAGGGATGAAGAGAAGGCACCAACCCTATAAGTCATGTTCTGGACTTCACAGTCTGGAATTCATGTTCTGGGTCAACTGAAAATGACCAAAGGCATTCTCCCAAGTGATGGTGTGGATCAGTATATTTTGTATCCATAGATGCAAATGGTATTCCCTGTAGTAACCTATGAATGCGAGAGCTGGACCATAAGGAAGGTTGAGCAAAGGAAGATAGACGCTTTTGAACTGTGGTGTTGGAGGAAAATTCTGAAAGTTCCTTGGATCGCAAGAAGATCAAACCAGTCCATACTCTAGCCCAACTGCTCACTGAAGGGAAGGATATTATAGGTAAAGATGAAGTACTTTGGCTACATAATGAGAAGACAGAAAAGCTTGGAGAAGATAAAGACGCTGGGGAAAATGGAAGGAAAAAGGAAGAGGGGCTGACCAAGAGTAAGATGGATGGATGTTATCCTTGAAGTGACTGGCTTGACCTTGAAGGAGCTGGGGGTGGTGACGGCTGACAGGGAGCTCTGGCATGGGTTGGTCCATGAGGTCATGAAGAGTCTGAAGCGACTGAACGAATAAACAACAGATGAAGAAAATTTACACCTTGGAGTGCAAAATTGACATTCACAGAAATTGGCTTGGAGCTGTTCACTTTTTGCCATCATGTATTATTAACATCTATAATTGTTTCATTGCATGCTAAAACATGTTCTTAGTCATGGAACGACTTGGGGTCTGTAGCTTTGTCCCAAGGGAGATTGGATCTGCCCTCTCTGTTAACTTTTCACCAACCAGCAAGACCTTTTTGGTGGAACAGGCCTTCAGCCTTAACTGACTGTAAAGAAAATGTTATGATTTAACGCTTTTCTAATCTTTGTACTCCATATTGTTTTAGATGTTCTGTTTTAATTAAGATTATATGACACTTTGAGCCCCATTCAGGAGAAAAGTGTGTGTACATTAAAGAAATAAATACAACTTCTAAATTATATGTAGCATAAAATGCCAAGTTCTCCATGACTTAAATTACAAGAAATGTGCATTACAAAAGATTTTGTTAAATGAAATCTAAATGAGTGTAAATTGTCAGAGTTCAGGAGACAGGATGTCCTGCACTGCCAGTCACCTACGGAGCACTCGAAGGTGAAAGGGTTGTCCAGAGGCTAGATGAAGGAAGTCTGCATTGTTGTTGCTGGGTTGGACCAGGAACAGCCGTGTGACCTACATTTGAACTGACCCACATCTGTTTTAAAATATTGTTGGATAAAGCTGTTGTGTTTGGGAAGATGGAGATGCTGTGAAGATCTGATGAGAAGGGATGCCTAGTGTCGCTCCCAATGTATGTACTTTTAGAAGTAAGATGGTATGATTATTATATTTATTTCGATTCTGCTTTTATCTCTTGATTGAGATACAAAGTGGCTCACAACATTAAAAAACAATGTAATTTAAATCTACACATAACTATTAAAAGAGAATTAAATGTACAAATCATCAGTATTTATTTATTTATCATGTCAGGAGCAAATCAAAACAGTTGTATTGCATTAAAAACAAAGGGTTACAAAGTTTGCAGACTTGGTATTCTATTAAATGTCCTTTGACCAGTAGCTGGCCGCCTGGAGTGCCTCTGGTGTTGTGCATGTGGCAGGGCTCAGGTTACATTGCAGTAGGTGGTTTGTGGTTTGCTCTTCACGCTCGCATGTCGTGGATTCCACTTTGTAGCCCCATTTCTTAAGGTTGGCTCTGCATCTCGTGGTGCCAGAACGCAGTCTGTTCAGCGCCTTCCAAGTCGCCCAGTTTTCTGTGTACCCACACAGTTCTTAAACACAGTTAAATATAGTCTGTTGATATATACTTAATGTGTTCACAAATACTGAAGGTACCTGCTAGGCATGGTATTACATGTGGAAAGAGATACATATTTATCCAGTTTGTTGTGATATAACATTTGTATCTGTATCCCTACCATGTAAAGTAAGCTAAAGAACTAGCAAGGAGGTACTGTCATAGCACTGGAAGGATAATCTTGTCCAACCACCATCCATGTAGGAATGTAAAATCCTTCAAGAGATGGAGAATCCACCCCAACCCCACAAGCAACCTATTCGATGCCATGATCTAGTTCAAGCCTTCAGATCTAGTTCAAGCCTTCAGTTCAAGCCTTCAGGATTCCCTTGATCCTCAATCACGTTTTTTGGAGAACAAGCAGTATGAAGAGTGGCTTAAAGAGCTGAGCATGTTTAGCCTGAAGAATAGAAGGCTGAGAGGAGACATGATAGCCATGTATAAATATGTGAAAGGATAACACAAGGAAGAGGGAGCAGGCTTGTTTTCTGCTGCCCTGGAGACTAGGATGCAGAACAATGGCTTCAAACCACAGGAAAGGAGATTCTACCCGAAAACGAGGAAGAACATCCTAACTGTGAGAGCTGTTCAGCAGTGGAACTCTGCCCCAGAGTGTGGTGGAGACTCCTTCTTTGGAGGCTTTTAAACAGAGGCTGGATGGTCATCTCTCGGGGGGGGGGGGGGGGGATGAATGTGATTTTCCTGCTTCTTGGCAGCGGGGTTGGACTGGATGGCCCATGAGGTCTTTCCCAACTCTATGATTGTATGATTCTGTTAAAAGCAGTTTGGGCTAACATCCTGTAATTTTTTATCATGTCAGAAGTGATAAAGTGCAAGTTTATTCAGAAACTGCAAGTCACTTCTGGTGTGAGAGAATTGGCCATCTGCAGGGACATTGCCCAGGGGACGCCTGGATGTTTTATCATCCTGTGGGAGGCTTCTCTCATGTCCCTGCATGGGAAGCTGGAGCTGACAAGTGGGAGCTCACCCCATCCCACGGATTTGAACCGCTGACTTCAGAACAGCAGTTCAGCCTGCTCAAGGGTTTTGTGCCACCACAACACAAAAACACACACATCCTGTAATGATTTATGCAGATCTCAGAGGATGTCTTGTTACTGTGCATCCAGCTGTAGAAATTTAGGCTGAATGCACATAACAGCTGTATTCCAATTCCAGTGAGCGTTATTTTTTCCAGGTTTGACACCATTCACATCACACTCACTTGTTTAAACCCAAACAATTGTCTGGTTGCCCCTGACACGATAAATAAATACCCAAACTCAAACTGGTCTTAAAAGCCCCGCAGTTCCCTCATCCTGAAACTACCTTGATACAAAAGGGTGTTTCTAGCATGTCCACATTTTCAGTGTATTGTATTATTTGGGGTAACATGTCCATAGTGGCTATAGTTTTTTCTTCGCCCTGGCATGCATAAACCTATCAACCAATACACTTTCTTGTTTTCCTGACAATCTTGTCACACACCTGCACTCCTATTGAATAGCTCCACTGTCCAATCCTTTTCTCTCCCACCCAAGTGAGTAAATAAGTGCGGAAAATTTTTAATGTGGCTTAAACCACAAGAGGAGTCTTGAAGGAGAAGGAGAATCTCTCCGCACCTCCTTCTTCTGTCAGACATACACACTCCGAAGACAGGCTGTATGTGATCCATAGATGCATGGTCGTATCTCATCCTGTTCCCTCCGTCTGCCTTGGTTGTGTTGAAAAGGGAGAGGTTTCGTTCTGCCTGTGAAGAACTTCACGATGTGCCTCCCAGCCCGGGATCTTGGCCTTAATCTTTCTTACAGGAAGAAGGGCAGTGACTCACTTATCCATGTTTTCATTTTGCAAATGGGCCCATCATACACATCAAAGGATTTGCTGTTGTAAAATTCCCCTAGGGTTACACAATATCAATTTCTTTTGTGGGGGGAAAATCCTTTTTTTAAAAGTGTTGTATAAGGATCCATTTTAGTACTGGGATGGGTGGGGAGACATACTATGAAATACACAGCTTACTGCCATGGAAAAGAATACAACCTTAGCTGCAAAAGCAATGAAGCCTCTCCTCCTCCTTGCCCTTGGGGAGTTTCAGGCTCCAGCCTAATGGATCTTGCAGCCATTTATTTTTCTGACATTTGGTCTGAATTCTCCCCCACGTCTTTGGCTGCCCTTTGGCTTCTCTGCTAGTTCCACCGAGTGGTATTTGCGCACTCCAAATCCCCTTAGAGTGTTTTTAACATCACCACACCTCATTACACGGAATGAAGCTTTTGGCACTCTCCTTCCAGTTAGTTGGCAGCTGCGCTTGTCCGTCATGGCACCTTCCTGGTTTGCATTCCAAAGCGCTCACGCACTGCCTTGCCCCAAAGCGCTTGCCAAGGGAGAGCAAAGCCTGTGCTTTTGACAACAGACAATCCGGCTGAATGCAGCTCTTTGTTGTTCCTGGCCAACATTGGGGCATTCTTCTGACACAACTGGATGGGAACCAGTTTGCTTGGTCAGTACCTCTAGCGGAACCTGGCCTGTGCCATCCCACAAAGCTCTTCCGATTCGTCCCAAATTTACATGGCTTTAACGAACCGTTGCATGTAATGAACAAAACCCTTTCTCTCTCAGCATGAAGACAGAGAGCTGATGTGAATACCAGCTGGATGGTGCAGCTCTCACACTTGCTCTGGTTTCACACTGTTATGATTTAGGATTAAGAGAACAGAGATCTGTATCAGATGTTATTTATGCTCTCCCTACCCTGCTTTTTACACTTCATGCTAACTCTGGAGCTCTTCTTAAAAGCAGGATGCTGGGAGTTTCTTAATAATGAGTTGAGGAGGAAAGGTGTTATTTCAGTTAAAAAGTGGCTGATGTTGCTTGGCTGTTATGGAGAGGTTTGAGGATTGGAAATTAGTCATGCTTAACAGTTATCTATGTTCTCTCTAGTACTGGGTTGGGCAAATGCAGAGGCTACCAGGCTCACATTTATGCCTTGGGAATCTTTGGAGACTAGATGGATATTGAAAAAACAAAAACAAAACCAAAACCTTAATAGGCCAGAAGTCTACTTTTATTTCTCAAATGTGTCTAATGTTTATGCTAAACAGTACTGGTAGGCTTTACAACTTATTCAAAAAAGCAAATTCTTGAAACTATATGCTTAAGAGCAGCAATCTTGGTCAGCCCCTCTTCCTTTTTGCTTCCATTTTCCCCAGCATCATTGCCTTCTCCAAGCTTTCCCATCTTCTTGTTATGTGGCCAAAGTACTTCATCTTTGCCTCTAATATCCTTCCCTCCAGTGAGGAGCCGGGCTTTATTTCCTGAAGTATGGACTGGTTGGATCTTCTTGTGGTCCAAGGCACTCTCAGAATTTTCCTCCAATACCACAGTTCAAAAGCATCTATCTTCCTTCACTCAGCCTTCCTTATGGTCAAGCTCTCACATCCATATGTTTCTACGGGGAATACCACTGCAACTATAACTATGCAGATCTTTGTTGCTAGTGTGATGTCTCTACTCTTCACTATTTTATCGAGATTGGTCATTGCTCTCCTTCCAAAAAAGCAAACGTCTTCTGATTTCCTGGCTGCAGTCTGCGTCTGCAGTAATCTTCACACCTAGAAATACAAAGTCTGTCACTGCCTCCACATTTTCTCTCTCTGTTGCCAATTATCAATCAGTCTGCTTGCCATCATCTTGGTTTTTTATGTTCAACTGTTCAGCTTTTGCACTTACTTCTTTCATCTTGGTTATAAGGCTCCTCAGCTCCTCCTTTCTTTTAGCCATCAAAGTGGTATCATCTGCATATCTAAGGTTGTTAATGTTTCTTTGAGCAATTTTAACTCCAGCCTTGGATTTGATAAGCCTTGCACGTCACACAATGTGTTATGCATACAAGTTGAATAGGTTGGGTTAGAGTATATATCCCTGCCATACCCCTTTCCCAATCTTGAACCAGTCTGTTAGCCTGTTCTTACTGTTGCTACTTGGTCATTCTACAGATTCCTCAGGAGACAGACAAGGTGGCTTGGTATGACTTAGGATTTATGATTATATAATATCAAATAGCAAGAAGCCCACAGTCAGCTCATCCTCACACACATTAGCCAAACACAGCACATTGAACGACATTGTATCAACCCATTATTATTTTTAAAAAATGCTTGGGTTTATTGTGACATGCTACAGCTAATGTTAGGAAGTGGATCTGAACAAATTGGGACAAGGACTGTATTGTTGGGATTGTCAGAAAAGAAGTGTGGTGTTCCATGTGCAAGCAACCCTCTGAAGTGTGGCCACATTACAGTGGTTGCTATGGAGTGAAGCTCTATCCCTTTGTGCATTGCTGATAATGTTTTTACCCCCACGACTTTAGTATGGTATGTTTAGTAAAGTAGCTGGCATGTGCTCACTGTCTTAAAACTTTATTCATACTGATAATGGTGTGGTTTCAGAAATTTCAAAACATTTCCCCTCTTTTGCAAGTTGTTCTCTTTCTCTCAGGAAAAATGTCTGACTTCAAACGAAAGAGAGATTGAGAGAGATTGTGCTGCTTTTATGGAGGCGAAGTTCTGTGTTTCATTGTTTTTAAGCCTGTGAAGCTATCAATTGTGTTTTTCATACCTTACAATCCAGATTAACTATATATATCAAGGAATGAGAAACCTCCTGCTTCCCTCAGCAACTAGAGATAAGAGATTCTTTCTACTCCTTCTTAGCTATGACTAACATTTCCCAAAATCTCAAATGCATTAAGAGCATTATGTGGTTAAACTTAGAACCTCTTATTATGGACTTGAATGAAAGTGTACCATTAAACTTTTCTTTCAAATCCATTTGCATTTTTGCTCTGTATACTTATACCAAATAACCATTTTTAAAGTCTGCAAAAAAAGATAGATTGGCCACAATTCTCTTTAGCTCAGCATGATGTAGTAGGTTCACATGCAGGCCTACACTAAGATGAGCCATATTCCATCACAGTGACTAATGGAACAATCTGTGAAGCCTCCCCAGCCCACACATTCCCTGCTTTGTGGGCAGGGAAGCACAAGTGTAGCTATATTACTATAGCGAGACATGAAATTATTACTACACTGCTGTAACCTCCAGAGGTTCTCACTGGATCTTAGCACGAATGTCATCAGCTCACATCTGAATGAGACCAGACACTTGGGCATCCTGCTGTGATCCCCATGAATCATGGAATGATAATGTAGGAGGCCGTGAGAGATTTTTCAATAAGTATGTGGGAGAGGTTTGGGGCACTGTGAAGGGAAGAAGAAAATACCTTGCAGCACCCTTTAAAACAGTGTTTCTCAACCTGGAGATTGGAACTCCTTGGGGGGGGGGGTCGCGTGGGGGTTTCAGAGAGATCGCCAAAGATAATCAGAAAACTCAGTATTTTCTGTTTGTCATGAGAGTTCTGTGTGGAAAGTTTGGCCCAATTCTATCATTGGTGGGGTTCAGAATGCTCTTTGATTGTAGGTGAATTATAAATCTGAGCAACTACATTTCCCAAATGTCAAGGTCTATTTCTCCCAAACTCCACCAGTGTTCACATTTGGGCATATTGCGTATCCGTGCCAAGTTTGGTCCAGATTCATCATTGTTTGAGTCCACAGTGCTCTCTGGAGCTAGGTGAACTACAACTCCAAAACTCAAGGATAATGCCCACCAAGCCCTTCCAGTATTTTCTGTTGATCGTGGGATTTCTGTGTGCCAAGTTTGGTTCAATTCAATGGTTGGTGGATTTCAGAATGCTCTTTGATCATAGGTTAACTATAAATCTCAGCAACTACAACTTCCAAGTGAAAAAAGTCTACTGGGAGGAGGCTGATAGCCATGCAATGGATAAAATATGTGAAAAGATGCTTCTACACCAGTGGTTCTCAAGTAGGAAAGTTTCAGATTGGACTTCAGTACCTAAAATCCCTCGCAATTCTCTATCTGGGTCTTCTGGCAAATAATATTTGAGTCCTTCCATTCCTTAAATTGCGAACCACTGTTCTGTACAAGCATTCAAGACCAGAAGGTGGAAACATATAGTTGAATTTAATCAGCTATGTGCTGAATTACAGCACAGTTAACAGTAGTGACTACTGCTGTTATGCAATGTATAGATGTTGCTTGCATCATTATGAATTGCAAATGGCAGTTTCAAAAGAAGGTGTGCATGTTTCAAAATAGAGATGTGATGGCAGAAAGAATCCCTTCCCCCTTGTATGCAAAACTTTCTCTAGAACTGATCTTTTCAGTCCATTTTTAAAATCTTAACTGAGCAACGAGGTACAAAGTGCCGTTAATCAGATGCATTCAAAATATTTCAAGTGAAGAATTCTCCTCCCTTGATTCACCAACTGATTTTTGTAGCAACTTTTGGCATACTCTGTTCTCTGACTGAGATGAATGCATTCTTTATTCACCTTGCCTGATTTAGACAAGAAGTCCATTGTGGTGAAGGGTAAGGAAAGAATCTACATATTGGTGAGGTTGGGCAGAGATAACAAGATCAGTCACAAACTTTAACTGAACTGATAGTTGGGACAGCCTTTCAAAATATGGCAATTTCCAGATGCATTGGACTACAACTCCCACCTTCCTCAGCTGTCACTTAAATTGTAGGCCTTGTAATCAGAAAAAATGTAAAATGGAAGAAAGTGATGAAAAACTTACTTTCTAAAAAAGTAAATAATTATATTACCCAAGCGATGGCTACAATGACATGCCATTGTCTGTAAATCTAGCGGTTTCTTAAAAACGCTCTGGATAGTCCCAGTCCAAGTAGACCTTTTAATTAAATCAGATTTACATCTTTTCTGGTGGAGAATAGAGGGTGTTGGAGAGGCATCTGGCTATAGCCCTATTGCCAGCTGCAAAACAGTGACATCCATGAGTTCTTAAAGGATCCCTTTGCCTTTCTGCTTTGGCTCTTGAGTCATAATCAGATGCTTCTTGGCCACTTCCCCCACTCCAGAGACTTCTACTACATGTCCGTGTGAGCATGTGTGTACAACACCACATGCATGTGGATCAGCAACAGGTAGGTGGGTTTTATGCTGTTGGGGCAATGTATAATCTGTCTCCAATGCCCATGAAAGGTTGGACTAATAGGATGTCAGCCATACTGACATCAACTACTTTTACTGAAAGAAAGCATCTTTCTGTATCTAGAATATCCTACAAGCTGTGAATTACTGAGCTAAATAACCCCTTTGTAAGGCCCCCCACAGGGGTGAATCTATGGGAGGTGATGGCATTGATCCTCAAATAAGAATTCTGGACCACCAGATGATTTTTTTTTCTTCACCCACCAAATTCTACCATTGCAGACAATGAAATGAACCACTGAAAATTATTAACACCCAGTACTCTTATATTTACAGTGTTCACATTTCCTTTGTAATTTTGCTTACCCAATTGTTTAGGATGACTAACTATATATTTAAATGAGCAACTTAAGTTTTAAAAGCAGCCTAAATATACTAAACATCCTGGTGGCACAGCAGTTAAAACTGCTGAGCTGTTGAACTTGCTGACTGAAAGGTTGGCAGTTTGAATCCAGGGAGCTGGGTGAGCTCCTGCAGTTAGCCCCAGCTTCTGCCAACCTAGCAGTTTGAAAACATGCAAATGTAAGTATATCAATAGATACCGCTTAGCGGCAAGGTAATGATGCTCCATGCAGTCATGCCGGTCATATGACCTTGAAGGCGTATACGGATAATGCCGCCTCTTCAGTTTAGAAATGGAGATGAGCACCACCCTCCAGAGTCGGACACGGCTAGACTTCATGTCAAGGGGAAACCTTTACCTTTAAATATCCCAAAGGTACCAAAATGTCATCTGAACCTGGAACTTAAGCAGGATCACCCCTGGTCAGTACTTGGATAAGAGACAGACAGTGAATACCAGGTGCTGTAGGATATATTTCGGAGGTAGGACTGGGCAAAAGCACCTCAGAGTATTTCTTGCTGAATAAAGAGTTATGAAATTCATGGGATTGCTATAAATTGAGAGGTAACTTGAAGAAAAAAATAATGGGATGGGGGGGAGAGATGGGGCAAATTCTTATTTTGGGACTATGGCGCAGGTCTGTATTTTGTCCCCCTATACTTTCACTTTGCCCCTCATTCTTTATTACATATTATAATACATAACAAAAATGCTACTATTTAGTTAATGTCAATGGCTAAATAAAGTCTGGCCACCAGTAGGTAAGTTTCTTTTGCACTGGACAAAAGGCTGCATTCCAATCTGAAAAGATTAGTTTAGCCTTCCCAGTTGGGCGTCTTGGATTATTCCCTTCCAATCATCAACAGTGATAGTGAATTACGCTAAGGATAATATGATTTGTAGTATGACACACTTGCAAGAACTGAAATTGGATCAGCTCCTGAAGGGGATCCTTCTCTCCTATCATTAGAAACAAACTGAAACAAAATTCTCACTCATCCCTAATCCAGTCAGATAACGGAGTTTGTAAAGCTGCAGTGATTGGCTCTTGCCAAGCAATTCTCTACCTAGTATAATCTTATTATACTCTCTGATAGAAAAATTGGGATTCCTTTAGCTGGCCCTCAGCTGGGGATCAGCTTAAATCTTTTCAATTCTGACAATGCTGAGCCATCCTAATACTTATCTCATCTTGCACAATGCCAGCTGCTGCTGTTCTCTATAGACGACTGTGTAATCCATCTTTGTTTGCTCACAACATCGGGGAGACAGAGGATAAAACAGAGAGCAGCCAGGATGCTGGGTGAGCATGATATTTCAGGGAGGAATTACAGGTTTCCCCCTTTTTTCAGGTTTTGTTTCCTTTTGCTGGCAGCATTTGTGAGGCTTTGGCATTAGCTCTTGTGTTTTTGTGTGTGCCTAATAATAATCGTGTTGTGGAGGAGTTAGGGGCCTCCAAACTGCAAAATATTGACATGACCTCAGGAAATTATATGTGCGGCTGCCAAAGCAAAGTTGTACTCAATCAAAACACAGATCAAACAGCTTCGGTTCAAGTGAGGTAGGAAGTCAAAGCCTTTTCCCAAACCATTGTGGTTTAGGAATTCCTTCGCCATGCTGCCAAAACCCAGTGTGCCTGAAAAAGCCATTCACAGAATAAGGAAGCATCTAACAGGATTTCGAGAGCTCCACAGTGGTGTTCTTAGAGAGCAGCGAAAGTAAGTGCTGCCACTTTGCTCTTCCCTTGGCCACCTTCTCAGTTTCTTTTGCCAAAATTACAACCAACATCCTGTAGTATCCAGGGGTGACAAATAATATATTCATAAACAAACCAGCTAACATTGTGTTATTTCAACAAATTCCTTCTACCACCAAAGTTGAGAGAAACTGAGCTTTTTCTGGGATGTTCCCTCAGGCACACCAAAGCATTAAGATGCGTTCTTGCAGCAAATATAGGTAGGGGCCATCTTATGGCTGTTACAAGTTGAGTATCCTTTATCTGAAATACTTAGGCCCAGAAGAGTTTTGGAGTTCAGTTATTGAAATAGCTGTTTTCATATATGTACATAATGAGAGATCTTAGAGATGGGATCCAAGTGTAAACTTGAAAGTCATTTATGGTTCATATCCATCTTGTATACCTAACCTGAAGGTTAGGTATAATTTAATGGTTTAATTTACAGTCATATGTTATTGTTTTAGACTCCTGCAAAGGATTGTTACCTTGTTGCGGTGCTGGAGTTTGAGCACCTCAGTGACACCACGAGTGAAACCGTGAAGGGACACCCAAGATAGGAAGGTTATGGCAGAGAGGACAGACTAAATATGATCCCTGGGGAAGGTAATGGCAACCCACTCCAGTATTCTTGCTATGAAAACTAAATGAATCAATATAACCAGAGATATGTTGGTATATCATCGGAAGATGGGACTCCCAGGCTGAAAAATGGTCAAAATGCTCCAGGGTAGGAACAGAGGATAACTTCAACTAGCCCCAAATGTGATGAAGCAGCTAGCTCAAAACTGAAAGGAGGCTAGTGGCCAACAGTGCTGGAGGTGAACAACAAATCTGTTGTTCTAAAGATCAACACACAATAGGAAGCTAGAATGTAAGGTCTATGAGCCAGGGCAAACTGGATATTGTTATTGGTGAGGTGTCAATGGTTTTCCCTGTAGTAACCTATGGATGCAAGAGCTGAACCATGGCTGAATGAAGGAAGATAGATGCTCTTAAACTGTGGTGGTGGAGAAAAACTCCGAGAGTGCCTTGGACCACAAGAAGATAAATCCCATCTATACTCCAGGAAATAATGTCCAGCTGCTCACTGGAGGGAAGGATATTAGGGGCAAAGATGAAATACTTTGGCCACATAATGAGAAGACGGGAAAGCTTAGAGAAGACAATGATGCTGGGGAAAAAGGAAGGAAAAAGGAAGAGGGGCTGACCAAGAGGCAAGATGAGTGGATGTTATCTTTGAAGTGACTGGCTTGACCTTGAAGTAGCTGGGGGTGGCAACGGTTAACAGGGAGCTCTGGTGTGCGCTGGTCCATGAGGTCACAAAGAGTTGAAAGTGACTGAACAAATAAACAACAAAATTGTTTTAGATGTATGATATACTGTTTTTATCATATGTGAGGCATTGAATCTTTGCCATTTATTCGATGTGAACCACTTTGAGTTCTCCCAGCGGTGAGAAAAGTGGGACAGAAATGTAATAATAAAATAAAATAAATAAATCTTTAACTTCTTTCAGCAGAGGCAGGACATTTCTGGGACCATTAAAGGATAACTGGATATCCCTTCAGAACCCACTGGGGGGGGGGGGGGGGAGGAGGTATATCAAGACTATTACAGGAATAACTGGAGAAGATCTCTTTGCTACTGGAGGGGACTACAACCACTAAATCCTATGTCCCAAATAGGTTCAGTGTCCTGGATAGCTACTTTAAAGTTCAGCTAAAACCTGGAATGCATATAAGGCTCTGAAGCAACTGCTACTGTTGTTAACTAGTAAAGTAACTTCACCTTCACTCATTATATTTGAAATGTGCCTTCATTATATTTTCATTACTCCTCAAAGTAACTCTTTACAGGTAGCTGTGGAACTTGCAAATAGCAATAGGTTTTCTACTAATGTGTGGGGGTCACTTCTAAGCTTTGTCCCCAAAGAAATGGCATCCTTGACAGCAAATTACCCTTTCTCCTATTCTTAGAGTGTTTCAAGCTTGAGAATAATAATTTAAGCATGAATACCTGAAAAACAGAGTTCATAGCTTCTTTACTTCTATGTTGTGATGGGAAATTTGAATTCAGCCAGCTTTTTAATGATGCCATGCTATTACAAGGTCTTACCTTCTAAAATCTTTAACATCCTAGCTTCATGAGATCACAAGCAGTTGGTTTGACCCTTTACCTTTACTAAATTATTGAAAGAAAAGTAAAAGTGGAAAATTCTACAGCAAGTTCTTGCAGAAGACATGAAATGAGTCATTCCTCTGTCTCAACTTGACGACTGGAAACCCTTCCCTTGTTGGAGAGCTTGGCTTTCTACAACTGATGGTAATTTATTTGATTGACTTGGCACAGAAATGTAACCTTTCAGAGAGCCAAGGAAGACCAAATATATGAGCCAGCAAAATCCTCCATAACTTTGAGAAATGGGACTTTGTTCTATGCAGGCACTTCTCCAAGTCATTTTTCCCTATCAGATTCACCCCTGAAGCATAGATGGACACAGCCTCATACATTTCCAAACTTTACCCCTAGCACTGCTCATACAACTCCTGTCTTCACAAAGATCTACTCCTGGAAATGAAGATAAGTTTTACTTCTGGTTATTATGTTTAAATATGAGAGTATATATATTTAATTTACTACTTTGCACTTAGTGAGGATTTTCCTACTAATCTAACAACCATTTTTGCATTACAACATTATTCTTGTACCTGCTCAGGTTATGTTCTAAAACCCTCCATGAATACCTGAAACTATGGATAAGACTGAACCCTGTATTTTGACAATACCTTGTATGGAATCATGTCATCAAATAGCACAGGAGGCCCAAAAACATGCTCATGGGGAGATATTTTTTGAAGCATGGTAAAAGAAACCATGAATGTCGACTCCACAGATAATGGGGTAGCACTGTATTATCAACTTCTACTGGAAATTGACTATAGAGTAGTACTGGAGTACCAGAGATTCTTAGAGAAAACATATTAATCAAACCTGTGTCTAATCAACTCTGTAAAAGTTAAATCTTGTGATGGGCCAGTTGTATTGTCCATGGTGACTCATACAGGGAGATGCTGTCTGCCAGATACCATAACAGTAAGGCTTTAGTATTAATCTCCTTAATAGTGCCAGGTTTCAAATAAATAGTTCAGGTTGAGACAATAAAGAAGACCATGATGAAATATCGGTTATTCTGCTCCACCTTAATTTCATTGTTATCTGTAAACATTTATGCTTAAAGACACATTTTTATGTGACTTCAAAAGCTTGTTTCTAGCATTTTGGACTCTCACAAAGTCAAGTAAATAAAATGGCTAAGAACCTACATCAAGGCTGCATAATATAACTGTCCATCTTTGGAGATATATTTTAATTGTGCTATACAAACCTTAGAATAATAGAATCATTGAGATGGAAGAGACCTCGTGGGCCATCCAGTCCAATCCCCTGCCAAGAAGCAGGAATATCTTGGCCATTATGCGACTGGATGCACAACTGAATGCACAGCTGAGTAGTGTATAACTAAGGAACAGATACTACCACCAGCTTCAACAATGTCAGACTGCTACAGACAAGACGAGAATGTATATCCTTGTGCATAATGGCCCTGCTTTTGCAACTCTGCTTCCAGGACTTTGTACAGAATGGGGATGTAGCGTTTTCCAAAATTATAGTCAACCACTTTCCTAAAGGAATTTACACAAACATAAGGCAGTTACAGGATTGTAAGACTTTTCATATTGGTCAATTTAGATCAACCAAGTAATCACATGGTTATTACTTTAATCATTTATTACAATTACCACCCTCTACTGTTCTTTGCGGGACATTCTTATTTCCATTTTGTATACAAAGATCTCCTTTAATAAAGGCATTCTGTTTTGGCATACAGCCCTCTAAGAAAGCTGACTTTTTGTTTTCCTCTCAAATGGAATGGAGTCATGCCAGTTTAATTGGTCAGTCACTGACATTTTGACTGAACAAAACTGTTCTGTTCAAAGAAAGAGAGCAATAAGTTTGTTATGGGTCACCTCAGCTAATGGGAATGGGAAAGCATAAAAACTAAAATCATAGTTGTTTAGACCCCATTAAAACAAAAGGCCACTTAAAACCAGGAGCTGGTTTGATTTTGTTCTGTTCCTACAAGACATCTGTATTTAGTACCATTTCAACCCTTGTACGCCTATCACCCTGGTACTCAGACCGCAAAGTGACTTCTATATTGGTCAATTTATTCATTTATTTTACAGTATTTATATTCCGCCCTTCTCACCCTGAAAGGGACTCAGGGTGGATCACAGAGCACATATACGGCAAACATTCAATGCCGTACACTAACAAGACAGACAATTGTACATAAATTTTACATAAATGGCTGTATTGTTCAGTGGGGCCAGTGTGGTAAAGTGTGCCAGGGTCTCCCTTTCATTTCTTAAGCTGTAGAGAGAGAAAAACAAGCAAAGATTTATTATGTAACAATGAAGTTAAATATGTACTCCTTGAACTCTTTTCTAATTTCTGTCTCCTCAAACTCTACTCAGATCTAAGCAGTTCCTCTACTTCAACTGGTCTTCCAGATTCTATCTTTGACTAGTACTACCCTAATTCTTTTCATTCTGCTGTTTTCATCCATCCCTTTAACAAACCAGGTTCTACATTATACAGTAGAGTCTCGCTTACCCAACCTTCACTCATCCAACATTCTGTATTATTCAACGCAGTCTGCCTCCCACCCGGATCCACATCAGTTTCAATACATTGTGATATTTTGGTGCTAAATTCATAAATACAGTAATTACTACACAACGTTACCATGTATTGAACTGCAAATTTGTTGTAAAACATGTTTTACAACAAATTTTTCTGTAAATTTGTTGTAAAACATGTTTTTGCTTAACTTGTAAAATTGTAACATATATCCTTATTATCCAACATTTTCACTTATCCAACATTCTGCCGGCCTGTTTATGTTGGATAAGCGACTCTACTGTATATTCCACTGTGACTTCTGACTTCGTAAGTGTTTAAAAGGCTTTCATTCAAACTTGTCTTGGGAATCTGGTAAATCCAATAATGTGAATGCAGAAGATAAATTATGCATGATGAAGAAATATTTACCTATTACTCTAACAGTGTTTTGCTAAAGATGGAGAAAGCTTTTTCATCCCTCCTCCTATTTTTAAATCTCAGTGTTCTCCCTGGCTAAGAATATATGGTAGATTTTTGAGGTTAAAAAACAACAGCAACCCTGGAAAAAAGTTTTCACCAAAGGCAAAAATTAGGATGAGGTAGGAATGCTTGCAGATCTGCATTTTCAAGTGAACCAGCCTGACTGAAGCTAGTCAGAAAGATGTGCTATTCAGAACACAGTTATATACTTCAGATTTATTTGAATTTCACAATGTACTTCTCTGTTAAAAATCATACCATAACACACTGAGAAAACCCATATTTAAGGACAATATATATATAGAAGCTAGTACTTTGACAGAAAATAGCATACATTTTGTGAAACAAAGCTGTTCAAAAGTATGTTATTAAAAAAGAGGTTCGTGTGGATTTTTGCTATGATTTGTACAATAATTGTGCAGATCAGAACTACAAACACATGCAAAATGGGCATGAACTGAAAATAGTCTGATTCATCTTCTGCCAGAAAGTCTTTCATGTCACCTCCAAGTATTTTGTGGAATGCTATCCAGACTTAGAGACATTTCACATGCCCAAGGAAGAGGTATATGTGGATCATAATACCTTACATTTAGTGCAGTTCAGCTATATCTGTTCAATTAGGTTTAATCCTATGTTTGCTTTTTAACAGTGCGCTTCCTGGGGGTTATAATCCAGAAGAAAGGAACTCTTATCCCTCTAGATCAGTGGTTCTCAACCTGTGGGTCCCCAGATGTTTTGGCCTTCAACTCCTAGAAATCCTAACAGCTGGTGAAGTGGCTGGGATTTCTGGGAGTTGTAGGCCCAAACACCTGGGGACCCACAGGTTGAGAACCCTTGCTCTAGATCAGTGGTTCCCAAATGTATTTGGCCTACCCCCTGGAAATCAGTGTTTCTAAATCTTCTCTTCTTTTATTCTTTCACCACCCCTTACAGTTATTCATCACCCACAAATGCACCTGTAGCCATTACTGCCCCCCCCCCCCCGGATCACTGCAGCACCCACTGGGGGATTGCAACACCCACTTTGGGAATCACTGCTCTAGATGCTTTAAGATCCAGACGACTCCCAGCATCCTTTATAATTTTTTCTATGCCTTCAATTCCCATTTGAGAGTGGAAGTCCACAAGTGTCTGATGGCCCACTGGCATGTTTCCTTAATATAGAGAAAGAGTTGGCAAGGTTAGAGGTTGGTGGGCCTCTTTGGCCCCAGGGACACTTGGAGCCCACACCACCTATGCTTCTCTTGACCTCAAAAATAAAAATTACATTTCCCCACCACTGTACTTCACAATGCCTCATCGAGTGCATGGTCAGTTTCCAGATTGAATTTCCTGGTCACTTCATGTTATATCCTCATCACCTTGATGAGGTCATATGGGGTGATTTGCCAGCTTCGTAGTGAATTGGCAAGGCAGCAAGGCAATCCCAGCACCCTGCCTTGCCTGCAGTGATGCTTTCCCATAACACGTGGGGAAGCATTGCAGCGCACCTTCCCCCCATGCTGGCCCCATTGCTCACAATGGAACATGGGAAGTCTCTTGTGTTCTGGGCACAGCGTCATAGGATACTTGTGCCCCAGTATATCAATGGGGCCCCAATGGAAGTGAGCGTGCATTGTGTGATGGGCGGTGTGCTACTCCGTGGATCAATTGGGGCACAAGCATCTTATGATGCTTGCAACTCTCTGTGTGAAGAAGTCTTTAGAGAAAAAGTATTTCCAGAAGCTAAGGCAGCTACATATAGCTAAGCCGTGACAAGAAATAAGCCATGAATCTTATTACATATGATACCGTAGAAATAAGTCATCTTGCTGGAATTTACTTATGCTTAAGTCTGTTTAATGTCACAGTGGTGTTTCAGCACTGAAGAAACAAAAAATTCTTTGAGCTTTATATCTTGCAAAGTATCAAAAAAAATCACACCCTCATATTGTCCCAATTTGACAGGTTCAATCCCAATTAATAATAATAATAAACTTTATTATTATTATTATTTCAAAGTTTTCTATACCGAATTTCTCAACCTCATTGAGGGACTCAGCCTGGTTTCCAACCATAAAAACACATACACTCATTAAAATATCATATATCCAGAGTTTTGGGGTACGATGTCATCTGTACGCAGATGATGTCCAACTCTATCACTCTTTTCCACCTGCCACTAAGGAGGCTGTTCAGGTCATGAACCGGTGCTTGGCCGCTGTCTCGGACTGGATGAGGGACGACAGATTGAAACTAAATTCAGACAAGACAGAGGTACTCCTGGTCAGTCGTAAGACCGAACAGGGTACGGGGGTTACAGCCTGTGCTGGACGGGGTCACACTCACCCTAAAAGCTCAGCTACGCAGTCTGGGAGTTCTCCTGGATTCATCGCTGAGCCTGGAACCCCAGTCTCAATGGTGGTCAGGGGAGCTTTCGCACAATTAAACTTGTGCGCCAGCTGCGTCCGTACCTTGGGAGGGCTGACTTGGCCACGGTAGTACACGCTTTGGTTACATCCCGCTTAGATTACTGCAACGCTCTCTACGTGGGGTTGCCTTTGAAGACTGCCCGGAAGCTGCGGCAAGTCCAATGCGTGGCAGCCAGATTACTAACGGGGGCTGGATACAGGGAGCACACCACTCCGCTGTTACGCCAGCTCCACTGGCTGCCAATTAGCTTCCGAGCACAATTCAAAGTGCTGGTGTTGACCTATAAAGCCCTAAACGACTCCGGCCCTGTTTACCTCTCCGAACGTATTCTCCCCTACGAACCATCCTAACATTTAGGAAACGGGTGAAGACGTGGCTGTGGAGTCAGGCCTTCGAGGAATGAGACAACACCATAGGACTCTGGATGGAAGTGGATATAGATCCATCTTAATAGGACGACTGACCACTGTAGTTTTATATTTAGTGTTTTTAAAGTTGTTTTGTAATTTGTGATATATGATATTTTAATGAATGTATATGTTTTTATGGCTGTAAACCGGGCTGAGTCCCTCAACGAGGTTGAGAAGCTCAGTATACAAAACTGTGAAATAAATAGTAGGGTAGGGTGAGTAGGGTAGTGCTTGTTGGGGGTTTCAGATGGGAACAAGCAATGGGGTGAGTGAGTATCACTTAAGGACGAGATAAAATGCATTGCCAGGCATATTGTGCTAAGCTGGTCCTGATGTGGTGATTGTATTCATTCATCAAAGGCACACCAAAACAGCCAGGTTTTTAAACTCTTCCTGAAAGCTGTCAGGGTGGGTGCTTGCCTAATCTCTCCAGGCCCTCTCCCTCGTCCCCACAAGTCGTACTTGTGACGGCAGGGGAATTAATCCTGCTGCATCACATTTTCAGTTGCTCTTAAATGTCTCCTCTTCCCGCTTTCCTCCTTTTGCTTAGTCTTACTTCAATAATGCAAGAGTAGTTTGCATTCAGTGAATTAAGAGGTCAGAGTAGGGTAGTGGTTCTCAACCTTTGGGCCTCCAGGTGTTTTGGACTTCAACTCCCAGAAATCCAAGCCAGTTTACCAGCTGTTAGGAACTGTGGGAGCTGAAGTTCAAGACACCTGGAGGCCCAAAGGTTGGGAACCACTGGAGTAGGGGAAATAAACTTGCCCTTCCCTGTGGACACAAGCAAAAGAAAACCAGTGCAGCATCTCATAGATTATATATTCTTCCTTGTGGTTAATATTTGCTAGTTTGACCACACTCTGATTTTGCTTGGCCACAGATGTCCCCATTTTCATCTGTAAACATTTGGTGAATATGCAGATTTACAATAGGCCACACACACTTGGTATGCCTTGTAATTCACCCTTTTGCAAGTCTTAATGCTTTCTATACTTATGTAGCATAATGTAATTATACTTTTGGCTTGTAATCGCATGTTTGCATGGGTGGTAAGAGCATCACACGTATGCTATAACTTTCTGTATTCCTGCCGCTCTTTGCAGCTAAGATTGTGAACCATTCATTAGTGGATATTCCGGTTAATAAAACGTCAACCCATGGACACAACTCATAATGACCTACTGGAGCCTGCCAGGCTCAGTTCATGACCCACCCTGCCTCCACTGATTGTGAATGTGTGCTTTCTGCTTCTGCCTTTCAGCCTGGGTCCTTCACCTCTGTTACTTGGTATAAGAATGTCTGACTCACTAGGCAGGCTATGTCTCTGCTTGTAATAAAGCCTGAAATGTCTAATTACTTCATAATTACTCATCATTATCATTCCATAGGCAAACAGAGCTGTTTCAAAAAGAACTGCAGTGCCTGACATTTTGAAATGACTTGCTAACAGAAGTACTTTCCTAGGGCATAATAATTAGCATTTCTTATTGATGCACCGCTGAGACTGGGATCAAATGAAGCTTAACTAGCACCTCATAGGATACCAAATGCCTCCAATCTACATTCTTATTGTAAGCATATTTACATTAACTTCACTTTCCAAATTACTGCTGTGGGTTGATTCAGGCCAGGAGTGTTAGGCTTTTTTTTAAAAAAAAAAATTGCATGTGCTCTACAGTCTCTTTTTTGTTCTCTGTAGCCAATCTAATTTCCTGTCTGCTGTAGCTGATGTCTCATGCCATCCAAGCTATTTTTAATTGTTCTACCTACCTATGAAGAAAAATGGTTCCCAACATGTCAGCTCATGTTAGTGTTGGAAATAAAAGGGGCAATGGTGGCTAGATCTTGTGTAAAATACATAGCTGCAATGTCATAGCTATTATTTAACTTTTAATTTAACCACTGAAACCCAACTTAAAGGTACTATTGCCAAGTGGACCCCAGGAGCTGTGTATCAAAAATCCTGGGTGATGCTCCCAAATCTTAGATAAGATCTGAAATATTAGAACAACTGTCACAAAGTTCACGTGAGACACAAAGTACAGAATGAGCAGGAAGGCAAACAGACCACAAACTATAACACAAAGTCCCAGTACTGCTTTCAATTCAACCCATTCACAGCACTAGTCAAGTTTATTTCAAGCATTAATATTTTATAAAAACTGAGAGTTTTTATACAACAAAGTGCTTATGAGCAATCCCTAATAAAGATATGGTCACCCTTATCTCAAGTCTATGTGACCAGCACAGAATATAGCCAGAGCCTTGTTTTGTAAGAGGATGTTCTTATGGTCTGGCATGTCATGTCACCATAACTTCTGGTTGTTGGCCTTAGGTACCTAATATTGCGGTTACAGCATTTCTGTCATAGCAAGAATGACAGAGCTCAGCAAACAACACAGGCCACGGGGAGATGTAGCTAGAACCATTCTGTTTTAGCAGATCTGAATGCTATAAGTTGTCATCCTGCACTGCCAAACACACTCCCCTCCCATTTGCTTCCTCATTGCCTAGGTAGTCACAGAGCACAAGCCATATTTAACCCATGTGATAATCCTCCTCCTCCATTTAATGAGGTGTGAGGCCATATAGTCATTATGACAAGATTAACTAGAGGGTTACAGTGGCAAAAGAAGTGGCATGTGTTGTTCTTCTGAAACTTGTTATTATATACTTTTTCCCCCTTAGGGAACTGAATTTACTTGGAAATTCTTAGGAAAGTGAGGACTTTGGTGGGCACACGTCATCAGATTTCACCCACATTTGAATTTCTGTATTAAACCGGAAGAAACGAACTTACCTTAGGGGCATTAAGAAAGTGAAAGGACAAGAAACAACAGGTTTATGCAAGAAAGCAGATTTCCACAGCATATCAGAAAATGCTTCCGAATGTAAAAGTAGATAGACAGTGCAGCTTATGCTTTGGAATTTTCTTTCCTGAAAGGCTTTAAGAAGAATAGATTAGCCCATACTGACTAAAGTAAATCCAGTTGTTAACTGGATTTTGTAACTGAAACAGTTTATCCATAATAAGTCTTCCAGCTCTATACTTCTATGATTGCTGTCATTGCAATTGTCTCACAGGCTTTTTATTACAGTTGTTGCTGTATGTCTGGGTTATCCATCCTTTCCTCATTTCACAGATGACAAAAATATTAACATGCCCCACTGCTGTGTATATTAATGTCACACAGTCATCATTACTTTAACATCTGTGTAGGGTCAAAGGTGCTGCTTTCCAAACCTCGCAACCCTTTCATTCTTAAATAAAAGAATAAACTTATTTTCCACTTTGCAGCTCAATTTGGGCTTGTTCCTATTGAAACAGCCCCTGAGAGATGTATAACAGGCAGTTTTTCCTAGCAAGGAGCTCTTTCCCAAATCATCTAAATATTTATCTGCTTATCAGTTTTACTGAGATAGTTCCATATCTGAGCAATTTAAATATTCTGGAATGAATGGAGGTTAACATTAATTGTCTCTTTTAGTGGAATAAATATATAAAACCTTTCTGCCACCCTGGACTTCCACAGGTATATATACACTCTACTTGCTTCACAGCCAACAGAACCCCTGAGGATGCTTGCCACAAATACAGGTGAAACGTTAGGAGAGAGTGCTGCTGGAACATGGCCATGTAGTCAGAAAAACTTACAGCAACCCAGACATTCTGGCCATAAAAGCCTCCAACAATATATAAAGTCTGTTTATATTAGCAAAGTTTTTTTGCCTTTTTAAGTAACATCATGCATAACTGTGCCGACACCAGCCATCAGGATGTGGGTGGAGAAAACTTTCACTAAATAAAATAATTTTCCCAAGTTTTGGGCAATATTTATTAGAGCATATACCTGGCATCCCAAATGTCTAATTTTCTTTAGCTCTGGTAATATGGCCAATATTCTTGAGGACCACAGTAAGAATTATTATTATGGTTGTTGTTATTGTTATTATTTGAAACACAGTAAGATGAGTCCACAGCAGACAAGATCACTCTGCTGGCTGTTGTATTGGATCACACGTCAGACACTTCCCAAGTGTCTAGGACTGTGTGATGTATTGGCAAATAATGTGTGCAGATCCCAGTAAGGTGGCTTATTATTATTATTATTATTATTATTATTATTATTATTGAGACACAACAAGATTAGTGTACACCAAACACTATCACTACGCTGGCTGTTGTATTGGATCAGACCTTGGACACTTCCCAAGTGTCTAGGACTATGTGATGTATTGGCGAATAATGCATGCAGATCCGAGTTGGGTGGCCTTTTGCAGCTGACAGATGGTAATTTTGTCAGTGCTGATTGTGTTTAAGTGCAGGCCAAGGTCTTTAGGCACTGCACCAAGTATGCCGATCACCACTGGGACCACCTTTACTGGCTTGTGCCAGAGTCTTTGCATATCAATCTTTAAATCCTCATATCGTGTAAAGCTTTTCCAGTTGGTTCTCATCAATCCTGCTGTGTCACCTGGTTGTTGTTGTTGTTATATTTATCTATATCCCGGCTTTCTCCCCATGGGGACTCAAGGCGGCTAACATTTATCCACACTAGACAGTTTGAAAAGAGCAATACAAAAGTTAAAAAACAATTTAAAAGTAACAGTGTGGTAAAAACAGAATTAAAATACAGCAAATACACTAAAATGTGTAAAACAATACATTACACTAAAATGGCCCTAGAAATAACTCACATGCAGTCACTCTCTCACACACCAAGAGAGATCAGGTTTTAGGTTTCCTGATTCTGAAACATCTTTAATGCTTCTAATTAATGCAATTATTCTTCCCTTGTCTCCAGTAGACATGCCATCTGTCACCAGAACTGTAAAATGAGGAAGAAGCTGCGACTCATTCTGAAATAAGTTTCTGTTCGTTACTCTTATTTATGACAAAAGTGATGGTATATTTTTGGCATAACTGCTATTTTTAAATATTCCCATCTTGCTTTTTTCAGCCACAGAACAATGTTATCTCTATGCTGAAGTCTACTGTAGGGGATGAAGCTCAGGGATGGCAGCCAAACCAAATAGTAATCTGTATAACTTGAGCAGCGAGTTGACTGATAGTAATTAATATTTTCCTGATCCATCACGTCCACAGGCATGTTTTTATCTGCAAAATTCAGATTCCAAGCAACATGCTATGAACAGTTCCATTAACAGATAGAAATTATGTTTGGCATAGGAACAGGACAATTCCCTTAGTCAGTGTTAAGAGAATATGGATTTTAAGGTTTGGGGTTTTTTCCTCTCTGCCAAATGCTGAAATCCTAGCAAATCTTAAAAGCATTCAGGAAAGGCCTTCAATTTCACAAAAGAGCTTCAGGGGGGAATCCATCACTGAGTGGCAGGGTATAAAAGAGTCATGAAAGTAATTATTCTGGCTGCAGGAATTTTACATGACTTACTGTTGTGGTTCATCCAAGGGTTAGAATCATGACACAACTGGAATGGGAATACATGCGCTAAAGCGGGTCTTCTTAAACATTTCCTTTCAAGATCCCTTTTGGCCAAATAAATTTTGATATGACTCTGGGCATATAGGTATACAAAATACATGTAAAGATCAAACATTTACTGATAACAAATCAGCATTTGCAAGACTTGCTAAACAGGCTAATTTTCCTTTTTATAAAGCACAGCTGAAGCATCTACTACAGAATCCACTGTAAGCACTTCGTAACAAATTAGTGTCAATTTCTTAACCAGTTACCGCATGACATTCAGAAAAGTGTTACTATTACCCCAAAACTGAGCTAAGGGGACCCCACTTGGGGTTAGGATTCATAGTTTAAGCAATGCTCTAAAGGACCAGCACCAGATTTTGTTCTATGTGCAAATGAGTGACGTGTCTAGGAATTGTGCATGTGAATGCTATAGAAATTAAAAAATTGTGATAATAGGGATGAGATGACAAGTTTAGTATTAATGAAGGTCATTGGGGGAGTAAGTTGGAAGGGAAGATGCTCTTCGAAGGCAAGATGAGTAGATAGGAATGGTGGATGCCAAGTATGTTTAGAGGGAAGGAATGAAGGAGGGAAGAAGGAAGGAAGGAAGGAAGGAAGGAAGGAAGGAAGGAAGGAAGGAAGGAGGGAAAAAGGGAAAGAAGGAAGGAGGGAAGAAAAGAGGGAAGGAAAAAAGGAAGCAGAGAAGGAAAGGAGGAGAGAAAGAAGGAGAGAAAGAATGAAAGAGAGAAGGAAGGATGGAACCAAAGAGCAAAGGAAGGAAGGAAGGAAGGAAGGAACCAAAGAGCAAAAGAAAGAAGGAAAGAAAGAGGTAGAGAAGAAAGAAAGGAGAGAAAGAGGGAGTGAAAGAAAAAGGGGGAAGGAAGGAGAGGAAGAAAAAGGAGGGAAGAAAAAAGGAGAGAAAGAAAGAAGGAGAGAAAGGGGAAGGGAAGGTTGGCTAGAGCAACGCGTGGCGGGTACAGCTAGTATAAAATAAAAGGAAAAGAGCTTGGAACTAGCAAGGTCCTGAAGAGAATGCTGCCCCTGATGTCACTTTACTGCTAGCATGCTGGCACAGAAATGTAAGGGACTGTGCACATCAAAGGAGTGACAGAAATGTTATGGCATTGGGAGCTATTGATGAGCTTTACCTAGGGACAACAGAATCGTGGAGAGGAGGCAAACTGGCATACTATAGGGATCATCACCAAAGGTCCAGCTGCAATACTGGCTGGCCTGCTTCATGGGATAGAGCCCTTTGGAGCAAAGTTGGCTGGGCTTGAAGCAAGAGTTTGGACTGTGTAGTCTTCATGTCTTTTCAAAAGGCCTATTCAACTATTTATTTTAGGTGTTTGGTGGGAAACAAATTAGATAACACTGTATATTTGAGTCCCAATATTCTATTTTAAAGTCTCTGTGTGGAAGATGTCAGTAGTGTGCTTGTTTGGATGGTTTATGCATTTTACAAGGCTTCTTCTCAGTACTCAGAAGTCAACTCTGTTTGTATGGCTTACCCACAGCCAGTTCTGATAATATTTTAATCCTCTGACTCAGACAGCTATGGAATAAATGTGTGTGGGTTTTAATTTTGCATGTTCCTAACAGAAGCACATTTTGAAGTCATCTTTTTACTGAATGCAATCTCTGGTCTGTTTGTTCACTGGCTGATGACCTTTGAGTTTTTGTTTTGGCTCCTTTTTAAATACTGGTAGGTGGTGAGGTTTCATTCTTGTTCCATAAATACTGATGAATAGTACATAGAAAGCTTGTTCTGCATTTAGGATCTGCTAAAATGGTGCATGACTTCCTCCAGTAATTTGCGTATAACGAAGCCAACAGTAATAAGCATCCAGAAAGGGCTCGATACAGCACTTATGTTCCATTAGTTTTAATGGGAAAATTAAACCTACGCATAACACTCCTGATGTCAGAAAGTTTTTTTTAAAAAGAAAGCATCAGCTATGTTTACCTAAATGCCTTTCCTTCTAGATGAATTCTGGGTGGGATTATGTATATATGTTACAGCATATATTATTGTTTTCCTATCCTCATCTGCACAACTGCTACCCCTTCAGATGAGGAATGGGGGAAGAGCCACAGTTCACAGGTAGAGCAGAATACATATTTTGCAAATAGAAAGTGCTACTTGGGCAAGGAGAGAATGCTTCTGGAACATGGCCATACAGCCCAGAAAACTCACAGCAAGCCACTGTTAAGAAGGTTAAAACTATAACTTCCATGAATCCATAGCACTGAACTATGGCAGTTAAAGTTATGTCAAATTGCCTTAAGATGCATCTACACTGAACATTTAATGCAGTTCAAAGCTAGCTTCATGTTACTGCAGCCAAACAACAAACTCTCACAAAACAGTGTGGAACAAAGTACTTAATGCACAGCAGTGCTCTGTGGTTTGTGTAATTATCATCTGGGCCTCAAATTGGTTCCTATGTAATCATCTGCACAATGAAACAACTTTTTTTCAACGCCAGTTTGAGACTGCATTAAATGGTCAGTGTAGAAGGAATGCTTAGTCTAAAATGCATATGTGTAGTGATGGTGATTGGGGAAACATTGTGAATGGAAAGAAATGAAAACATGATTTTGGCTGATGTTGCTACCAAGGAGCACAGACATACCCACAATCCTGCCATGCCTGGAAATATTACTTTTAATCACCAGAATCCTCAACTGGCAGGGATGCTGGAGGTTGTAGTCCATATGATAACTTTTCAAAACCCTGACTCCTTCCCCAAGGGAAAGGGTAAGGCATCAGCTGCACATTTGAACAGCAAAACAGTTTAAAATGTCACTGCTTATTGTATTTTACAATTTGTAGTCAAGCTGTAGGCTAATATTTACTAAATGTGCCAGTGTATAAGGAGAGGGAAGGATCAGGCAGTTATTAGAAATCAGAAATAACAGACCAGCCAATTCTTGTTTTTAACAAGTGGGCTATAAAACTGGGGGAGGGGATTATACTTAGAGGTGTGTGTTGCCAGATATATATATTTGGGGGGGGGGGGGGGAGGATACTATATTTTGGAAAACATATTTACCCTTTTAAAAAGGAGCCAAAATGGCAGGGGTGGGGCTGTGAGGTCCAGGAAATGACATAGCAATCAGCCCAAATTAAAACCATATTTTAGTCAAAGTTGATTCCAGCCCTGAAGGATACCACTAGTGATACATAAAATAGGTTTGATTCATTTCTCTATCTATCAGTCATTTTATTATGTATATCCCAAGTTAGGACTCAAGACTGCTTACAAAAAGGCATAAAATACAATAAATCACATATAGTTAAAACATAGAAAAGTAAGATGAAAACAGTATTAAATACCTACAGAATTATAAGTACTGTATATAAGTCTATGATTTTCTAATCAAAAAAATTGACTCAAAAAACCTGAGTCCACCTATCTAAAAGTTGATATGAGGACTTGTCAAAAAAGGGACCATCCCTTTCTCTCACAACTTCTTCACAGGGTAATAGTTTGACGGCATGCGCCATTTAGCCTTGGTCACCCACTGAGCCGGTTGACTCCCATCACATGACACTAGTGTGGCTCTGTGGGTGAAGGAGGGTGGAGCCAGTGCATGAGTAATATGGAAAGGGTCCCATGTTGCCATTGTAAAGCATGAGGGGAAGTCGCGCACTCACTTTCCCCCCAATCTGATTGCCCTTGGCTGGAGGTGGGCAATGCAGGTCGTGGGGTGCCAGGTTCCCCACACCCCTCTATGAAGCGGAGCGCCGGTGGTGGCCATCTAACAAGGTCATGAGTAGAGTGGCAAAAGGCAAGAGCTTAGCCCATCCCAGGAGAACCCAATAGAAGCACTGTTCATCATCACTCCCTACAGTTTCCTTTCTTATATACAATATATACATATACATAAAAACATTGTGTGTGTGTGTGTGTGTGTGTGTTAAAATAGTATTTTAAACCAAATATAAAAGACTTCACAGCACCATAAAGAATCCTTTTTCTGAAAATCTAAAGGCATCTCTTTTCCTCTCATCACCAACTTGATAAAAATGCTGCACAGAGGATCAGAGGACCTCAGTAGATAGGACGAATGATAGTGCAAGGAAGAAATCAGTTGGCAGCCTTGAATACACAGAGTCTTTCTATCCCTGGATGGCAAATTCTGGATCCAACACAGTAACTTATCATTGAGATTTTCCTTACTATCCAGGAACCTCTTCATTTCCTCTTTTTGCCCCATTTTTCTTCCTCCCCCCTTCCCCCTTTGCACTCTGCCATCTGTGTCTGTGAGTACATCACGTTTCCTGTATAATCAGTGTCCTGCCAATTAGGATAAATTACTGTTTCATTACTGTTAAGCAGACTATTAAAATGCCATTCATGTCTCATGCTGACAAAGCAACGCCTGCACTCTCCCATTTTCACAGAGTCTCGTTTAATTTCAAAACGTTGATGGAGGAGCTAATTTAGCTGGCAAGATTGCTAGCATTTTGTGCATTAAAGGATTTTCGTTGAGGTAGATTCATGTCAGTTTCACCCTGGAGACAGCTTGGCTTTTGGGGGCAGGAGCGGGTTGACAGCAAAAATGGGCAGAAATTCCTGTCTTTGAGGCAAAGTAGACTCACACCTATCCATTCTCCAGATCATTGAGAGACATATCATTTTATATGTTAGATTACGATCCCTAAAGGAGTTTAAATTTTACTGTCCTTTGTCTCGGTCCCCAAAGAAGGAGAGTGCATGGAGATTCCTTCAAAACAACATGGCAAAAACATCTTCTACAAAATATAGGTCGAAGACATCATCACTTTTCTTTTGTTGGATTTTTAAAAACAGATTTTGCCCAGTAAAGAAGGTAGTGGAGCATAATGTATTTTGTGCATATTGTTTGGTCAATGAAGGTATTATTTTTCTGTGGATTTTGGATTCTGTTGTATGTGATCTGAGGCCCCCATCCACGCTGATCATTTAATCTCGTTCCAAGCTAGCTTCCAATGTGGTGTTGAGAAAACAAATGCCAACAAAAGTGGGTGAAAGAAAGCCCTTCATGTGCATCATTCCTCTGTGACTTTTGTAATCACCATTGGGACCTCAAACAAGTTCCAGAATTTCCTACGCAATCATCTGCACAACAAACCCATATTTTTCAATACCAGTTTGAAACTGACTTAAGTGCTCAGTATAGATGTCCCTAAGTGAAATGGAACCCACCGATTTCTTCCTCACTAACCTTTTTAAACGAAGGAAAATGGATTCCAATCGTATCTGAAAGGTTGTTGGGTTCTTGGTTAAGCACCATTTCCAATCCAGAAATCATCAGTTTTGAGTATGTTTTTTTTCCTAAGAGGTTTCATATTCAAACTTAAAACAATAGCATTATAGTTTTATTTTGACATAATTCCATTTGCCTGCAAAATCTTTTGCAAATGAACACCCATTTATGAAAACTAGTTATTCCAATCATCCCAAAACTAGTGAACAAATGTGTTGAAATCTTTTCCTTTTTAAATGAAGGAATAAAAAATCAATTTGGAAACTGCCAAAATTGCCCTCACAATCGTTTCCCATCTGTTTGGAGATAAACCCAGTCAATGACTGCCTAATTATCACCCTTCTCATTTATGAGCTGTTCCTTTCACCTACATATTAGGAAACAGCCCCAGCAAAACACGCTATCTCCGAATAACAGTATTCTGCTTTTAATAGAACCCAACAGGCTGTTAGAAAACCCGAGAAAATGACACTGGATGTTTCCTTAGTCTAGGATGGGCCATATGTCTCATGAGGGCAATTTAATTGGTAAAATTCATTAGCAACAAAGCTTACGGTGAGAAGTAAACAGTACGGTGCAGGCAACTGGGTATTCGTGGTAAAACAAATGTGTTGCTTTTCGAGGTGCTAGAGGAGCCTTCCTTGATTTTGCATAGGATTTCAACCAAGCCTAAAACACAGAGTATTATGCTATGTGCTAGTGCTCTCGTCCTCTTCCCACATCACAATAATTTCCTGCATTTCAAAATATAACACTATACCACAGCTTGGCATAATGGGATGTGAGTCACAGCAATATAAAATATGCTATATCCATGCTGAAGAGTCTTCTCCTGTTTTGGGTGGCACTCAGCCCAGGATGTAATAAAATGTTAATCTCTGTCACACTCAGTTTCAGTAACAGCCCTTCCTCACATGGTGGACTGAGCATGTTCTGACCAAGCACATGTTGTGGTTGAGAAATACAGACACACTGGCAAATCTTCTGGATGCAAAGCTCCTTGACCAAACCAAAGGCTCAAAATATCTCTGAGTAAGCTTCCTAGTGGCTGAGTTTTTCTTAAAAGCCACTGTCAAACGAGTGTGTATTTAGTATGTGAATTAGGTTGTGGCCTTTCGAAAAATGTATCAATGAGGCCCGTGTATGCTGCCAGCAAAGAATATGATGAATGAAGCTCTTCAAAGATGAACACCAATGAAAAGGATACTGTTCAGCATGAATGACTATAGAAGCAGGAATATGTGTGTTCTTCTCATGCTCCGTGAGAAGAACACACATTTGCATTCTTTCCTAAGAAGCCATGTTGTTATCCTTGGCCTGATAAATAGGAATAATTCCTTAGAAGGAACCCAACATATATACAAGACCCATCTTCCATTATTTACTATTCATTCAGGCCTGTCATGAGGCTGATGGTTCCTCTCTGCCCATGCTTAAGAAATCAAAGGAATGATAGAGTTTTGTTTAATGCATGTCGTAATATAAAAGTGGGATGAATTGAAGAAAAGGATGTTATAATATGTGAACTGGCAACTATTGGAAAGTTCAATACAATTTTTTTGGACACCATATCTAAACAGGAAAAGATTAATCTCCCCTCTCATTTCTTCAGGATTATGTCATGCCATCTTACTGCCTGTTTTCAATGACTATTATTAATAGAAATAGCAAAGCAAACAGTGACTTACCCGGAAGGAAGGAACCACTGTCTCTGCTACAAATAGCTAACTGGCTGCTCCTGTGTGAAATAAGGAGCTTCTAGAATCCCTAGGAAGCATTCTATATTTGACAAAACAAAAAAAAATTAAGCTTCATTAAATTAGCCCCTGATGAGCGCAAATTATACAAATTCCTGAATTAAATAACCTCACAGTACAAGAGGAAAGCCAGTAGCACAGCACAGCAACCTGCTGACCATAAGGTTGACAGTTTGAAGCCACAAGTCGGGCAAGCTCCTGACTGTCAGCCCTAACTTCTGCCAACCTAGCAGTTCAAAAGTATGCAATGCAAGTAGATCAATAGATACTGCCTCGGTGGGAAGGTAAAAGGGCACCCCATGCAAATATGCAGACTTACCAGCAACACAATTGTTATTATTTATTATTTATTTCATATATTTATACCCCGCCCTTCTCACCCCCGAGTGGGGACTCAGGGCGGCTTCACAACAAGCACCTTACGATGCCATCACCATCATAAACAATCAACAAATACATTAAAACAGTTCATAAAAACAATTGATTAAACAGTTTAAAAACCAATCAGAGATGCCTATGGACAACAGGCTCCTCAGCATGGAAAAAATGGAACAAAAGCGTCTCCCCATGGCCGGAGTTGATCATCACCTCCAGGAACTGAAGATGGAAAAAACGGGAAGGCCTTTGCCTTTGTCTGTCATTGTCCACTGTTGTGTAAAAGGCATTGAATGTTTGCTTCATATGTGTATTGTAATCCGCTCTGAGTCCCCCCGGGGAGATAAAGTGGAATATAAATAAAATGTATTTAGTCTAGTTATTAGATATTAACACTTCATTAGCAATTCTATTTACTGCCCAACATGCTTTTGTTTACCATATATCGGTATATAAAAGATATTTGTTGCTGCAGCTTCCTGTTGAATCTAATCTATTAGAGAATCCCATGAGGACTGCCACAAATTTATCTTTTGCACACTTCAACTAGCTCTCATTTCACTTTAGCCCCGATAAGATAGTTTTCCTTCTAAGAGCTTCATAGAGAGATATAGAAAATGTGTAGACTTTTGTGACCCTCAGAACACTGGACTCTGACTCCCATCAACCATGTTGCTGGTTCCTCATATTTGATCAAGACCTCTGGATGAGACAGAATATGGAAGAGTAGGCAAGGGTGAAACACTCTCATATAGCTCCTCTCTTGGCATTAAATGATTCCTTTAAATTGGGATTTTTCTTGGTTATGTTAGATAATAGTGGCTTTTATCCTCAAATTCAGTTCTAGAGAATCCCTGTCACACCACACAGTCCTGTCTGAAAGCTTTTTCTACACATTCATATCGTTCATCCTATGAGAGAAGTAAAACCGATGAGGATATCCTTGACTAGAGTCATAAAATTGTAATAAAGCTGTAATGTTCCCAGCAGGGCTAAAGGGAAACCAATCGATAGTTATGAGTCTTGAGTTTCAATTTATATAGGCTCAATTAATCACGCACCAGCTTGGCTTCTCTTTTTAGCAGAATCTTAGCAGGAATGCTTCTCACTGTGTTTATTGTACTACTAGTGAGGGGATTTGACTAATGATAAGAACATTGATTTACTAGCTCCACTGATCTCGAAGAGAGTGTTCACCGACAATGTAGGCATGCCCATTTTGTTGAGCTCAGATGTACTTATGGAGTACACCCAATTCACACGTAGTCCAGACAAGAAACCATAGACTTTTATTTTTCATGATAATCCATTTATTTAGTATGCAGTAGCAACCTGGGCCTTTTCTAAATATCCTTTCAGATATGGCAAACAGTATATTTTGTGCACAAAATTCAGAGGAATTGGACTTCTATGGTGCAGCACGTTTCACATTTAGATCGTGCTAGGTTCAGTATTTGTATACCGCCCTTCTCAACCCCGAAGGGGACTCAGGGTGGTTCACAGTGTAGAGCTGAGAAATGCCTCCAGCATGAGATTCTCAAAAGTCGGGCTAAAATATGGCAACCTAGATAGACCAATGGCCTCAGAGAAAGCTTTGTCATTGTTGTATGCCAAGTCATTTCTGATTGGGTGACCTCAAGACTATCTTATCATGGCAAGATTTGTTCAGAGGAGGTTTACTATTGTGAGACTTGCCCAGAGTTGCCCAGTGAGTTTCCATGACTAAGCAGGGATTTTAGCCCTGGAGTTCTAGTTCAGCACTCTGACCATTACACCCATACTGGCTCTCTGAGTGTGAACTAGTCCTCTGTATTTTCACATACTCTTGACATTAAAATCTTTCCCACCAAGAATGTGGGAAGCACCAGATCGTATTTTTTAAAAAAGGGTTTTCTCTCTGTCTTAGCACCTTCTTTAACTCCCAATAGCATTTTGATGGAAAATTGGTAAATGTACCGCTAGAAAGCCAACGTGATATAAAATGGGTCATTTTTACTGGTGGTTAGGAATTGTGGAAGTCCAAAACACTTGGAGGACCAAAGTTAGCCTATGACTGAGTTGTACTAATAAAGCAACCTGACTGAAAAGCCAACTAACCTATGTTGTGTATTCAACAGTATGGGACTGGGTCATTTGTATTTTGTTGCTCATATGTAGTTGCGTTAATAATACTGTTTAGAATGCAAAGAGAAATCAGATATTTTTCATACTAGACTGCAACGTAATCCAACCCGCCTCTCTACATCAGTCAGTATGGTTTCTCCCCTTCCAGCTTCTATTGTACAGACAGAAAATGACTGTACAAGTTGAATATCCCTAATTCAAAATGCTTGGGATCAGAACTGTTCCTTATTTTGGATTCCCCCCCCCCCCTAAATTTTGGAATCCAGGGAGCAGCAAGAGCTCCTGCTGTTAGCCCCAGCTTCTACTAAACTAGAAGTTCAAAAACGTGCAAATGTGAATAGATCAATAGGTACCGCTCTGGCGGGAAGGTAACAGCGTTCCATGCAGTCATTCCAGCCACATGACCTTGGAGATGTCTATGGACAACGCTGGCTCTTCAGCTTAGAAATGGAGATGACCACCAACCCCCCAGAGTTGGACACGACTGGACTTAATGTCAGGGGAAAACCTTTACCTAATACTTGCACATGCATAATGTAGTATTTTGGAGATGTGACGCAAGTATAAAAAAGAAATTCATTTGTGTGTCTTGTGCATCTGATATACATTGCCTGAAAGTAATGCTATGCAAAAGTTTTTTTTAAAAAAAATGCATGCATGAAAATAATATTTATGTATACTGAAAGATCAGAAAGCAAAGGTGTCACTATCTTAGCCATCCACATGGACAATTTTGGAGTTCATTGGATTTCGGAATTCTGAGTAAGGGAGACTCAACCTGGACTTGCTGTTGACTTTTATCTTGCTCTTGGAAGTATCATTATATTCTGGGGATAATGGGACTGCTTTGGAGAGGCCCACAAAAGTCTGTCCTTTGACTCTTCACAATCTCTTTGCAATCAACAATTGGGGAGCATGATCTGCACAAGGTCATTCTTTGGAAATCACAAGAGCTTTTGAGATCCCATAGCACCACCTAGAGGATAATAATTATAATGTCACTTACTTTTTTTCCAGTTGTAAGTCTAGTTAATATTAAACTATTCTGTTACATCAGAAATAATCCTGTTTCCAAATCTATCACTTATTGCTTTATTTGGGTACATATTATGAAATATGCACATCTATTTATATGTTACCTTATTAATGGATTTATACCTTAATTACAGTATATAAAATAAAATAAGCTTTAGCATTTTGATTTTTGAGGGGTTGAAACACTAACTAACATCAAGCCCCAAAACCAAAATTCTTTGGAGCCTCTGGTGGAGCAATGGGTTAAACCCTTGTGCCGGCAAGACGGAAGACCGACAGGTCGCAGGTTCAAATCCGGGAAGAGCGTGGATGAGCTCCCTATGCGGGGACATGAAAGAAGCCTCCCACAAGGATGGTAAAACATCAAAACATCTGGGCATCCTCTGGGCAATGTCCTTGCAGACAGCCAATTCTCTCACACCAGAAACAACTTGCAGTTTCTCAAGTCACTCCTGACAAGAAAAAATACCTAAAATTCTTAGGTTATCAAAATGTAGCCCCCAGGGAAAATCTTGTCTTTCACATTAGCAAACATTCAGAAACAATTGTAATATTTATTTAATTATAAAATATAAATAAAAGTGAAGCTACATTTAAACAAAGGGAATATAAAACACAAATCCCTATTAGTAAGTATTGCAATAAAAAGGTTGTCATTCAAAATAATTCAACATTTTAGTTAATGATTTCTTTTCATTTTTGTAAAAATTCTGTTGCTTCCCCCCCCCTGTAATTTCCTGCAGCTGTATACATATTTTTAAAAGCAAAAATAGCAAGAGAAGACCATTTAGAAATTACTACAATCCTTACAGCTCTAATTAAAGTCTGATAAATAATTATTTATCTACATATCTTGTCACTGCCTGTATTTCTCTGTTCTCTATGTGTGAAATTCAACAGTTTGATATCTACCACAGAAACACACCACACTGTGTTTTTGTACTAGATACCAAACCACTTACTTTCTATGAAAGGTACATAAGATGGAGAAGTCAGCATATACATGAAATATTAACACTATTAAGACCATGTTGGGTGGTCTATCTGGTCTAGCACTGCACTCACACAGCAGTCTACAACAGGAATGAGTAACCATAGCCCTCCATATGTGTTTGATCTCCTTATTACCTAGGTGACACTCTTATATGTAATTGTTAAAAAACAAGGCTGATGACAGATACTTTGAAATTCAATTTTCTTTGAGATAGTAATAAACATTCATGCATTGTGCAGAACTACAGAAGCAACACTAGAACCCCTTAAACATATTCATTTGCAATAACATATTTTTATTGTCACATTAAACGGGAGAGTTCTGTCTTAAAAAGGTAATACAAACCATGGACACTCATTTAGATACATGTATCTGATACCCTGAATACAAATTCTTGACTAGAAAGCTCCAGGACACTATTGTACACTATAGTACCTAAGCTCTCTAATGAAGAACTGTAAGTCAATCACCAAACTAAAAATCCCGGGATTCCAGAGGATGCAGCCAATGCAACCAAACTGCTGCTGCATGTGTGCTGCAGAAACATTCTATAAATCTAGGTATTCATCCTAACTACACTATACACATTGAATCAATGGAACATCAACACATGTTGTTGAATTACAAAGTTGCAATTGATATAATGCAGGCATGGGCAAACATCAGCCTTCCAGCTGTTTTGGACTTCAACTGCCACAATTCTGGCTGTTAGGAATTGTGGCAGTTGAAGTCCAAAACAGCTGTTGTGATAAGCAGGGGATTCATGACTATGCTTCAACTGACTGAACATTATGTGCAAGGCAAAAAAAGAAATACTGGACTTGGTCACATCATACCAGCTGTCACTGGGGTAACATTTTTCTTTTGAAAACGAATGTGATAGTGATGATAGAAGACCTCTCACCTCCCCAATTTATAGAGAACTCATCATTAGAACATCTGTAGGGAAGATTCCTATAAATATTTCAGCAAATACATAGCCCAGCAAAAAAACAAACAAAACCCCTTGGTGTCTTGGTTGTTAGGCTTGTTCCTGGAGTTACTTGGGACACTAATTCAGAAAATTGCATTGGATAGGCCTCAGCTCTAGTTTCTTAGACAGAGAAAACCTTGGTGACTTAAGTGAAGGGGCCAGTTGAAATATTTATCTATCGCATGTTTCACCTCAGGGTTACAGCATGTCAATAAGACTACCAGTCTAGAGAAAAAGTAATTCCATTTTCTTTTTGATTAAGTAACTCATCATTAAAAATGTTTAACAAGAGTTGAGCAACTCATAATCCTTTAGAGACTTCTGGACTTCAATTCTCATCATCTCTTACCACTGGCTCTGCTCTCAAGGGTTGATGGGAGCTCTAGTTCAACAACATCTAGAGAAGTGGTTCTTAACCTGTGGGTTCACAGATGTTTTGGCCTACAACTCACAGAAATCCCAGCCAGTTTACCAGTTGTTAGGATTTCTGGGAGTTGAAGGCCAAAACATCTGGGGACCTACAGGTTGAGAACCACTGATCTAGAGTGTCACACATTACCTGTCCCTTAAACCAACAAGAGTGTACACAGCTGTGACTATAAAAAATATGAAAGCCTTTTCAGGTCAGCAGACTTCATTATTCAAGAGCCCTTTAGATCAGCACAGTGATATCTGAAAAGCCACTTTCATTCATGCAAGATCTAAATTCATAATCTTACATTTGGCAGTGAAGACAAATGACATCAAGATCACTGGGGTATTCCTACATCAATTGCCATGCTAATATAGCATGAGTGGGGCTCATTGTAAGTAACACTTTCTTTGGAGGACTATCTTCATGAACTGAAATGGGAGCCAGTCAGCTAAGAGATTGTGACTACTTTCAATTCCAAAGCACCTGTTTTTTTCTGAACATTCTTTTTCTGAACTTTTTTCTGGATTCCCTTTTCCTTTAGTATCTGATGAGAAAGTGCATTTAGAAACCACTCCACATCTTGGTCCTCTTCGGGCCACCTTAAGTATCGATCCCTTTGCAGAAAGGCTCTGACTGGCTGATATTTCATAAGCTGATACTGTGAAAGTGATCCAGCTACCACCATAATGAGGACATCCTTGAGGTCACAAAAATATCTACTTTGAGCAAAATTAAATGCTTCTACACACCAGCCATCCTTGAGAAACTGCTTTGTCACAACACAAATTGTTTTCCGACAGTTCCAGATGGCATCACGGATGTTGCTGATGTGATCCTCTCCTGGCAGGAAATCTCTGTCTTCAAAGCAAAGAGCAAATCTGTTTTTGTCAGAATATTGGATATCAAGGTGCTTTATCAACGAATTCTGAACCCATTCAAAGTCCTTGCTGCTATAGCATATATAGGCATCATATTTATACTTTTTCTTATCGAAGTCAGACGGGAGTTCCTTCATGAACGTTCTTGCAATAGTCTTGTACCAGACAAAACAAGTTCCCCTAAAACGAGTGAAAACTACCACGGCTGCTAGGAACATTGTCAGAACAACACAAGTCGAAATGAAGAGTGACAACTGTAGAGACTCCAAGATCTTGTCTTCATCACAGCCACCAACAAGTAATTGATAAAGTGGAACACTAGCAAATTCAGGGGGTCCAAAACAAAACATGTCATTTGGTGATCCAGCTAAAGTGACATTAGTTTCATTTAGCCATATAACCAAGTCACTTAAAAGGCAATCACAATAGAATTTGTTATAGGTGATATCCAAATAGTCTAGACTTGCAAAAATCTGAGGATCTGGGTAAAGAAGTTGGTTTGATGATAAATGAAGTGTCCGCAGACTCTTAGGGAAGGCACTGTGAGAAATGTAAGTCAACAAGTTTGAATCCAAGTTAAGCTTATTCAGTGATACCAGGCCACTAAAGATACCCTCTGGAAGGAAATTAAGGTAATTATTATTGAGGTGGAGAACCTGAAGTTTGGAAAGTTCCTTGAATATATCCAAGCACTCACTTCTCTCCCATATAAGTTTTAACATATTTTCACCAAGATCTAAATAGATTAGCTGGTTGTTTTCTGGTACATTGTTCTGTTTTTGGCAATGACTGAAACGATTGTTTTTCAGGAAGATATACTTCAAAACAGGTATTTGGAGAAGTTTGTAGACGTAGCCCAAATCATCCAGCCTGTTTCCTTCCAAATCAACTACAGCTGAATATACTGCTTCATTATAACTTGATTGTATTCGGTTGTTGCCACCCAAAAAAACAGAGAGAAGACTTGAGAACGATGGAATTGTTTTTAAAGCATTGTCCCTAAGATTTATCTCCTGAAGATTTGGTAAGTATTTGAAGGGGTTCCCACCAAACACCCCAATGTGATTATGTTGTAGATCTATAGAAATCACATTATGAAGTCCTACAAAAGTGTAATCAAGGATTTCACCTAAAAGATTGTATGATAGGTTTAGAAGCTGTAAGCTCACAAGGCCAGAAAATGCTTCTTTCCTAATTTGATTTATCTTATTAGTGTTAAGATCAAGCCATAACAAATCACCAAGACTCTGAAATACATATGGGCTAAGAGGGAAAATACTGCCACGTGAAAGATCAAGCAATCTGAGGCCACTTTTAGCAAGACCTACAAATGTATCATTGTCTGGATTCCGGAGATTGTCAAATCCAAATGATGAGCCCATAATGTGGTGTGAGAGCTCCAACGCTAAAAGAGGAGTTCCTTGAACAGCTGCACAAAATTGCTGTGTTGTGGCCACATCCCAACCATTGCTACCAACATCCAATGTTTTTATAACAATATTTTTTAAAGGGTTCCCACAAATTGTCCAGTTCACAAAGTCTTTATACAACTGATTAGAATTAAGACTCAAGAGTTCAAAAGTTTTCCCTTGAAAGCTATTGAGATCTCCTTCACAGACAGTCCTAATCTGGTTTAATTTCAACTTCAGAGTGCCCAAGGATCTCATGTTGTAAAATAATGGGTGAGGACGAAGCCTCGTAATCTTATTGTACTGAAGATCCAGGTATTCCAAAGAGATCAAATCTCGAAAGTAATCCCCTTCCAGAATTGATTCATTAAGATCATTATAATATAAAAAAAGTTCACGTAAATTCACGAGGCCCAGGAAGGCACCTGTGTCTAGTACAGTCATTTTGTTGCCAGCTAAATCCAATTTTTGAAGGTTTGGCAAGTTTCTAAAAGCTTCTCTTCTTATGGTTATGGGATAAATCGACTGTGTCCCAATTGCCAAATTTCTCAGTTCTTTCAGCAGAGGAAATGAAGTGGATTTCACTTCCCGAATAGAATTGTAGTTTAGGGAGAATAAAACAATGTCTTCAGGTACAGGTGGAACTTGAGTGAGGTTGCAAAAATCATAGTAAGCAGTCTTGTTTTCCACTGAACATAAAGGAATGGCGAGTATCTCTCTACATGCGTGCCTCATTCCAATGAGAAATATGAGGAGACAATGAAGCATCTTTTCCATGCCCTGTGAAGAAGGAGAGAGAAAACAACATCATAATAATTCCCAGGCAACAAGAAAGATGTGGATTAAATATAACATTATTCCAGAAGAAACCAAGATTTAACTGGTTCAGTTTCCAGTTCGTAAACGTGGCTATCTAGATATCTGTGTGAGGTCTGAACTATGAAGTTGATAGTCACTTTCTCTGTCCCTGCACTTCCTAACTGAGGTTCTGCCTTTCAAGATGAAGATTCTGTATACAGTGATACCTTGACTTAAGAATTTAATTTGTTCTTGTGACCGTTTTCTTAAGTCAAAACAATCTTATCTCAAATCAATATTTCGCATTTAAATGCTATTAATCCGTTCTGACCCCCCCCCCCAAAACCACCCCAATTTTCATTGTTATGTATTTTTAAATAAGAAAATATAGCGTATAAATATCAAATCATGTATAAACTGTTCAGAGATCAGCACTGGATGGAAACAGTGGCTGTTTCCATCCAGCCACTGTGGCAAGGAAGCACATTTGAGGCAACAAAATGTGTGTTGGCCAGCATAAAGCATGGCAAAATAACATCATTTCCTTCATACTATAATTCCAGCCTCCTTCCCTCTCTTGCTCTCTCTCTTCTTGAAGCCAAACACACAGTACTCCTGTTTAGGCTGAAGCTCTGCTGAACCAGGGTGGAATGTAATCTCTGAAGTGGAATCTCTGGAATGGACACCTCACAGAACATTCGGAGGAAGAAATCACATGGGACTAGAGTTTCTGCCTTGCAGGAAAAGCCAGAGTTGCTCTGGCGAGGAATCCAGTTCTGGCTTTGTTTCTCTCTGCCTTGCTGTTAGAACTGGTTTAGGGGGCAAAGAGGCCTCTTTTGCACTGCTCATAGGTCAAAACGGTGCTCTTATGTCAAAACATCATTCTAGGCCGAGTCAGGATTTGTAAGTTAAAAGCATACTTATGTTGAGACATTCTTATGCAGAAGTTCTACTGTATAATCCAGTAACTGAGAAGAAATTAGGACTGTGGTTTAAATCTTTACTCCCAACATGAAACTCAATGAGAATATAATTCATATATCACAAATGGGTGGCTGCACCTCTTCAGGTATACTTAGGTTACAACTGCTCTATTGGTCACAACTGCATGGTGAGAGTTGTCACTTAAACATATTTTGAAAACACAATTTCCATCCTGCTATATATGTGTATGCAGAAGTAAGATGTCTAATCTACACACAGATTGAGTATTTTTGGGAAGGTGATCAGCCTAAATTCTGTTGCAAACACACACACACACACACACACACACACAAATAGCAGCTCAGTGGCTAATTTGTAGCATGGAGGATTTACAAGCGCTAGTTTGGGGAGAAACAACGTAGTTCCCTCCATCTTTGTCTAGATATAAACGTAACATACACCTTGTAGGGACATCAGTGCAGTGTCAAAATAAAAGGTAAGAGTGTTGTTAAACCACTGAGCTGCTGAACTTGCTGACTGGTGGTTCGAATCCAGGGAGCAGGGTGAGCTCCCGCTGCTAGGCCAGTTTTCTTCGAAAACATGCAAATGTGAGTAGAACAATAGGTCCTGCTTCTGCTGGAAGGTAACGGCGCTCCATGCAGTCATGCTGATCACATGACCTTGGAGGTGTCTACAGACAATTAAAAATCATTATTGAGGAAATTTTTAGAGCAACTTCAAATTCTCAAGAATGAACAAGGGATTTGATGGAGAAGGATGGCATAAAAGCAACCCTTGTGGATTCTTAGTCTGTGGCCACCTTAAATTGTTCCTGTTGTTATTCTGTGGATTATGCAGAAGAGCATAGTCAGTATCCCTTGGGATAGATGGTTCAGTTTCTTTCTTATCTTTGTGACTGCTGGAACAACTTCAAGTAAATGTAAAGATTTCCCCTGACATTAAGTCTATTGGGGTGGGGTGGGGTGGTGCTCATCTCCATTTCTAAGCCAAAGAGCCAGCATTGTCCGTAGACACCTCCAAGGTCATGTGGCTAGCATGACTACATGGAGCACCATTACTCCCCCAGAAGCAGTACTTATTGATCTACTCACATTTGCATGTTTTCAAACCACTAGTTGGCAGAAGCTGGGGCTAGCAGTGGGAGCTCACCCTGCTCCCCGGATGCAAACCACAAACCTTTTAGTCAGCAAGTTCAGCAGCTCAGCAGTTTAACCTGCTGCGTCACCAGGGGGAATGACTGCTGGGATGACTTAAAATCCATCTAATTATCCTATTAGCTGTACTTCTTTAAGTACATAAACTGACATTAACATTTGTATTTAAATATGTAGTTCTTTAAAATGATGCAGTTTTAAGGTCCACAGTTATGCACCTTAAAACTTCATGTGCTTCAAGCATGACCACTGGCCTGTTTGCTGCAGGTAATGGGAATTGTAATCCAATACTTCTATTTGGAGGAGCTGCCCCAGACCATGTGATTATTCTTCCACCTCAAATTCTATTGTATACAGTGCCTGTAAAGATGAAATGTATTATTGGCAGCCATTGTAAATTACAAAGTCACTGGAAGAACTGCATATCTGTGAGGGTCATCGCATAGCAAATTATATCAATTTTTCTGCTGGAATTTGCAATTCATTCATAAGTGAACTGTGGGGAAAAGATCTGTCTAATTAATCCTACCCCTATAACTACGAGCCTTTGAGTATTTCAGGTACACCACAGGGGACACCTATGATTTCACAAGAACCTGTTATAGTCTGCATTGCCATGATAGAGACTGCCAGTTGTATTAATTACAATTTTTATAATTTTACTAAGATAATTGCTGAAATTGCTGGCTTGAAACAGAGGGAAAAATGTGTACCCTTCAGCACAATTGTGTTCAGACCTAATAAGTGTAAACTGCTATGGAACTACATCCCCGCAAGCCATCCTATAAATGCATTCTGGAGGGTGCAGAAAGACTGGGCCCTGGGCCAGCAATTAACAAGTAGACCAATCTCATGAATTATTGATACCAGATAAGTAAATTGCTGCATCAACAATACAGACTGCCAGAATTTCTCACAGACTGTGTAGGGGGGGGGGGGGGGGATGGGGGTCTTCTTTTCACCCTTCCTTTTCCTTCCTTCCTTCCTTCCTTTGACAAAATATTAGAAGTCTTTCCTACTGTTTTTTTAAACAGCACAAAATCAATTAACTTGACTCCAGTAGCAAAGTAACAAGCAGGCTACATTATAGACTGCCAGTCTAGGCAATGGGATTTCTACAGACAGCTGCAGAAAAATGATCTAACACAGTTGAATCACGTTTCATTATCAGCTTGGCCACAATAACAAACCCCCACATTATCCAAACGAAACAGTGACCAATGTAGTTGTAAATGTTCATGAGCCATTAGGGGCCCTTCCGGACAGGCCCTATATCCCAGGATCTGATCCAAGGTTTTCTGATTTAAACTTGATGTCCCCACTGCCAGATTATCTGGGATAAACAGAAAACTTGGGCCTGTCTGGAAGGGCCCTAACAGTGGTTAAGAGATTGAGAACAGGTGTTTGGCTTGTAATCTTCCTATCTCTCCTTGCCCAGCTCAACCTGGAAAAATTCCTTTTGTGGACTACACTTCCAAGGACCTCATCACACTAGAGAATGAATCCACTTTAAATCCAGTTTCTGCCTCCTGCAGAATTCTGAGCTTTGTGGTTTAGTGAGGCTATTAAAGTATCCTCCCTGAACTACAAACCCCAGACTTCTACGGGAAGCAGAAACCGGATTTTAAGTCGTTTTTTTCTCTCTAGTGTGATGAGGCTACAAATCCTCAGGCCATGCCAGAAGCTGGAGTCCTAGCTTCCCCAATAATCCACAAATCTGTTAGAGGTGGGAACTACTTTTATGTCTCGGGTGAAGGATGCCAAGTAGTACACAGACTGGTACTTTTCTTTGAACAGCAGAAAGCAAGTCCAACATAAAGGATCCCTGTGTTGTTCCTCACAGAAAACCTATGGACCTAAAGAAGAAAAGAGTACTACTTAACTACTGAACACAAGGCAATATTTCTACATCACTTCTCTTGCATCTCTGAGACCCATTGTTTTATGGATAAGCATCTCTATCAGAGTGCTTACAACTTATTTTTCTCAAACCAGAATTTCTAACTTTTCTTAATAAGCTGAGACCCATACAAGCCTTGTGTTCATGCATTATGTTTTCACTCAAGATATCTTTGATTAACCAACATTAACCCAGAAAGTTACATTTACCAGGATTGGAACAAATCAGGACCTTGAATCAACTTCAAACTAGGACCTATTTCTATTATTATTATAAAAGACAAAATGGTTACTTATTAACACAGAGGGGTCCTGTGGGAACAAAGCCTTGAAGTGAAAAGTGAAATTAGCGATCTAGCAAGTAAACAGCATTTGTTTAAATCAAGGTTCCTGCTTCCAAGATATTTTCATTCAAGAATGTTTAATCAAAAAAAGCTTATTGTATAAAGTCTATGTAAAAAGGAATCAAGTGGTTCTCTAATTGAACTAGAACTTATAACAGACTCTTCTTCACTGGATGTTTTTACACAGGTTAGTTAGCTATCTTATCAGTGTTTTGGATTTTGGATTTAGAATATTTGCATTTACATGATGAGATTTCTAGGAGATAACACCCAGGTCTAAACAAGAAATCCATGCAGGTTTCATATATACTAGGCTTGGTTGATTAAAAAATAATGGTTCAAAACTCGTTTCGGATGTAGGGGGCTCTGGTGGTTCCATTCGGAATTGAATTCTGATTTTCCCACCCCCAAAATTCATAATTTTCCAAAATTTTGGAAACTTCAGAATAGAGTTGTTAATGGCAGACACGCATGCACAGTTGGAAAAAAAAACAGCACTGGCACTGGGGAAACTTCAGGGGCTCTTCCACTCCTCACCGAGGGGCTCTTACACTCCAGGCCTGCCTCGGCTGTCAATGCGGAGGAGGATGAGGAGGAAGCGATCCTCCACCTCCTCCTCCTCCTCCTCTCACGTAATTCATATTATCAAAGTAGAGGTAAAGGTTTCCCCTTGACATTCAGTCTAGTCCTGTCGGACTCTGGGGAGTGATGCTCATCTCCATTTCTAAACCAAAGAGATTCATTGTCCATAGACACCTCCAAGGTCATGTCACCAGCATGACTGTATGGAGCGCCATTACCTTCCCACAACCAGTTTCAAACTGCGGACCTACTGCATTATGCATTATGGAGACTCATAGAAGGCAGCTAAACTGCATGATAGAAGTCTACATCACTGAGTATATACATAATGCAGTTTCACGATGCATTACATGGCAATGTATATGGGGCCTGAGAGCAGATCAGGTATTCCTTCTAGGTGTTTTGGATTTCAACTCCCACAATTCCTAACATCCTCAGGCCCTTTCCTTTTCCCCCTCAGATGCTTAAGTGGAAGAAGAGGAGGAAAAGAATATGAAGAAGGAGAGGAGAACGGAGAGAAAGAATGGAAGGGGAAAGGAAGGGGGGATTCATCCAGGCTGCATGCTTTAACAAGCTTTCCAGGACCCCAGCAGAATGCAAGGGAAAAGGAAGGGGGGAATTCATCCAAGCTGCCTTAACACGGCTTTCCAGGCTTGAGCCAAGGCCAGGGAAGAGAAGTGGAAACGCTGAATCATTTCCGACTCACTTACTGCTTCGTAACAGAAATGGCAGAAAAAGCTTCAGAAAGGGAAAGGGACTTCCAGTTTCCTTAAAAACTTCAAAATCACTTCAAAAATCGAATCTTTCCAAATTTATTCCGAATTACGAAGATTCCGACCGAACCTAACCATGCCTAATATATACCTTGGTAAAGGTAAAGGTAAAGGTAGTCCCCTGACATTAAGTCCAGTCATGTCTGACTCTGGGGTGTGGTGCTCATCTCCATTTCTAAGCTGAAGAGCCAGCGTTGTCCGTAGACACCTCCAAGGTCATGTGGCCAGCATGACTGCATGGAGCGCCATTACCTTCCCGCCGGAGCGGTACCTATTGATCTACTCACATTTGCATGTTTTCGAACTGCTAGGTTGGCAGAAGCTAGGGCTGACAGCGGAAGCTCACGCCGCTCCCCGGAATCGAACCTGCGACCTTTCGATCAACAAGCTCAGCAGCTCAGTGCTTTAACCCACTGCGCCACTGGGGGCTCCTTGGTACTGTTCCATTATCCCATGGAGACCACTAGGGGGCACTAGAGAGAGAAGGATAGTCCATTTTATAGGAGTGGAAGGTGGGTTGAAGAAGTAAAACCATTCCCCCTGTTTTGCTGTTATTCCCCCCACTCATGTCCCTGTAACAGAAACAACTCTCATTTATAATATGGGAAGTGGGGAGGGGCATAACCAGTGAAAACAGGGAAAGGGGTTTTCCTCCGTCAACTCCTCCTCCCACCATAAAATGGACTATCCTTTACAAGTTAGGCTTTACAAGTAAAATTGCAATGCAACACTTTATTATCATTAGTAGAGCACTTTAGACCTAGCACCTTGATGAGATCTGCACTTTATTAATGCGCCTTTAGACCTTGCACTTTATTAAGGTGCCTCTATGAATGTGTGCTGCTGCTAGCTAATTACGATCATTACGTTAACTGACGAACTGCTCTCAATTTTAAGCACTTTATGAACTATCCCATTGTAGCAGTCGGAACATCAATTACCATCAATTACCATCTGTATTGCTGCTACCCATGTGGTCCCCTGCCCCCATTTGTGTATTGTTCTTGTTGCTTTTTTGTAACGGAGGGGGCAGAAGAGGTGGTGTGCTGGAGCCTATGAGTGAAGATGTGGCGGGGAGGGGGGAGGAGGGAGAGAGGGGATGTTGGCAAGAACCTTTAAGCCTAACAACAAGTGTAGAAGAACGGGATCGTTTGGCTCGGAACTGCGGCATGGAGGGGGGGAGGTGTTCCACTAGCCGTGGGGCCCCCATAGAGGTCGTGGTGGGAAGGAGGAGATGCGGGAGACGGAGACCTCGAATTCGGCTTAATTCGGACCGCTTATCCAAATTAACTATTCCCAATCGGTCTCCGAAGGTAAATTGGTGTAACCAGGTGAGCGGGCCCTCTGGCTTGAAGGTGGTGTTGTTGAACGCCAGGTCTGTCAACGGAAAGACATCTTGGATCCAGGATTTAATCCTGGAGGAGCGGGCAGATCTGGCGTGCATCACGGAGACCTGGTTGGATGAAGCGGGGGGCGTAAACCTCTCCCAGCTTTGTCCTCCAGGTTTCTCCGTGCAACACCAACCAAGAGCCGGAGGACGGGGAGGCGGGGTCGCAGTGGTCTATAGAGATTCCATCCATCTAACCAGGACCCCCATCCCGCAGACCACAAACTTTGAATGCGTCCACCTGAGGGTGGGTGACCGGGACAGAATAGGGATTCTGCTAGTGTACCGTCCACCTCGCTGCACTACAGTCTCCCTACCTGAGCTAGCGGGGGTGGTCTCGAGCCTGGCGGTGGAGTCCCAACGGCTCCTTGTGCTGGGGGACTTCAACATCCACGCCGAGGCAACCCTCACAGGTGCGGCTCAGGACTTCATGTCCGCCATGGCAACCATGGGGCTGTCCCAACGAATAACTGGCCCCACCCACTGTGCTGGACACACATTGGACTTGGTTTTCTGTCAGGGATGGGAGCAAGGTGGCGGGGTGGAGGAGTTGTCTAGCTCTCCGTTGCCATGGTCCGACCACTTCCTGATTAGATTTAGACTCACTGCGCCCCCTAACCTCCGCAAGGGTGGAGGACCCATTAGGATGGTCCGCCCCAGGAGACTAATGGATCCAAGTGGATTCCTGACGGCTCTTGGGGAGTTTCCCGCCGCCGCGGTAGGTGATCATGTCGAGGCCTTGGTCGCTCTCTGGAATGGGGAGATGACCAGGGCTATTGACAAGATCGCTCCGGAACGTCCCCTCTCGAGTAACCGAGCTAAACCAGCCCCTTGGTTTACTGAGGAGCTGGCAGCGATGAAGCGAAAGAAGAGGGTTCTAGAGAGCGTGTGGCGCTCAGACCCAAGCGAGTCAAACCGAACACGGTTTGTGTCCTTTTTAAGGGCATATGCCGCGGCAATAAAAGCCGCAAAGAAAACTTTCTTTGCGGCCACTATTGCGTCTGCAAAAAACCGTCCGGCGGAGTTGTTTCGGGTTGTCAGAGGTCTTTTAACTCCCCCAATTTCAGGTGGGAGCCCTGACAACTCGGCAGCACGCTGTGAAGCATTTGCTCGGTTCTTTGCAGACAAAGTCGCTTTGATCCGCGCTGGGCTGGACGCCGCATTAGATGCAGTCTCTGTGAATGTGACACAAGCACCTGCTTGTCCGATTTTGTTGGATTCTTTTCAGTTTGTGAAACCCGAGGATGTGGACAAGATACTCGGAGGAATGAGACCCACCACGTCCATCCTAGACCCCTGCCCATCCTGGCTTCTGAAAGAGGCCAGAGGGGGATTGGCCGAGTGGGTAACGGTGGTGGTTAATGCCTCCCTTCGGGAAGGCAAGATTCCAGCGAGCCTAAAACAGGCTATTGTAAAGCCGCTGTTGAAGAAACCATCACTCGACCCCACTAAATTGGACAACTTTCGGCCTGTTTCCAATCTTCCCTTCTTGGGCAAAGTCATGGAAAGCGTGGTGGCCTCACAACTCCAGGTATTCTTGAGAGACACGGATATTCTGGATCCGGCACAGTCTGGTTTCAGACCGGGACATGGTACCGAGACGGTCTTGGTCGCCTTAGTGGATGATCTGCGCCGGGAGCTAGACAGGGGGAGTGTGTCCCTGTTGGTGCTCCTGGACCTCTCAGCGGCCTTCGATACCGTCGACCACGGTATTCTTCTGGGGCGCCTTGCAGGGATGGGTCTTGGGGGCACTGCTCTGCAGTGGCTCCGGTCATTTCTGGAGGGTCGTACTCAGAAGGTGTTGCTGGGGGACTCCTGTTCAGCGCCACAGCCGTTGACCTGTGGCGTTCCTCAGGGTTCCATCTTGTCCCCCTTGCTGTTTAACATCTACATGAAGCCGCTGGGTGAGATCATCCGGAGTTTCGGGGTGCGGTGTCACCTGTACGCAGATGATGTCCAACTCTGTCACTCCTTCCCACCTGCTACTAAGGAGGCCGTCGAAGTCCTGAACCGGTGCCTGGCCGCTGTAATGGTCTGGATGAGGGCGAACAAACTGAAATTAAATCCAGACAAGACAGAGGTACTCCTGGTCAGTCGCAAGGCCGAACAGGGTATAGGGTTACAGCCTGTGCTGGACGGGGTCGCACTCCCCTTGAAGGCACAGGTTCGCAGCTTGGGTGTGACCCTGGACTCATCGCTGAGCCTGGAGCCTCAGGTTTCAGCGGTGACCAGGGGAGCATTTGCACAGCTTCGGCTCGTGCGCCAGCTGCGCCCGTATCTTGGGAAGTCTGACTTGGCCACGGTGGTACACGCTTTGGTCACATCCCGCCTCGACTACTGCAACGCTCTCTACGTGGGGCTGCCCTTGAAGACGGCCCGGAAGCTACAGCTAGTCCAACGCGCGGCTGCCATGGTGTTAACGGGAGCAGGACGCAGAGAGCATACAACGCCCCTGCTGTCCCAGCTCCACTGGCTGCCGATTCGCTACCGGGCCCAATTTAAGGTGCTGGTATTATCCTACAAAGCCCTAAACGGTTCCGGCCCAAAATACCTTGCAGACCGCATCTCGGCCTATGAGCCCACGAGGGCCTTGAGATCATCCGGGGAGGCCCTTCTCTCGGTCCCGCCTGCCTCACAGGCACGCCTGGCGGGAACGAGAGAGCGGGCTTTCTCGGTGGTGGCCCCCCGGCTGTGGAACACCCTCCCTGTTGAAGTCAGACAGGCGCCCTCCTTGTTGGCCTTTCGTAGAGGCCTAAAAACATGGCTCTTCGAGCAGGCCTTCAACTGAAAGTATCTTGAACGACACTGGAATGGACTAGGATTACGAAATTGGCTATGACCCCAGGACTTGACGAAGCGGATTTTTAGGATAAGTATATGTTATGTTTGTATTGTCGAGTTTGTATTGTCTAGATCGATTGTACACTGTTCTTTTTTGTTGCTGTTCACCGCCCCGAGTCGCCCTCGGGCTGAGAGGGGCGGTCAATAAATGCAAAAAATAAATAAATAATAAAATAATACAACACTATCTGCAAATAAAATGGTCTTCAAGGGAGCACAACGTCAAGGGAGGACCTACACTTCTCTTGTTGATAGCTATGGTGGAAACGCAGTATTGTAAGCAGCACCAAATAAATATACAGCAATAAAAGGAATGTTATGATTGCTCAATTTATAATACTGACCTGGATGTTCTGCTTTTGCAGGTTTTCACAAGGTTAGAACTGGAATGTAGCAAATTTGAGCTAAAAGCACCATCCACTTTTCTCTCAGGGAAGAGATGAGAAGTGTGTGCATTTGAGTGTAAGAAACAAGTCAACTTCCTTTTTTGTTTGCTCAACCGTATTGGTCACTACTTAAGCAACATCAGAAAGGCCACTTTATCTGACCACAACAAAATCCTGAGTCAAGGTTTTCTAGCAATGAAAGGGATGTAAATTCTATGTCCCTGTCTGTAATAAGAGCATGTCTGTAATAAGAACAGATGAACTAGGAAAACTTCAAGAAACTGCATTTTTAAAAGAGGAACTGTGAAATAGTTAATTCCATCAGTAATTTTTCTGCCCAACCTATCCTCTGTGAGAGTGTTTTCCTCCAGAGCTTGGGAAAGCCACTTTTTGGACCACAAATACTAGATTCTCCTGTGCTGATTCTGGCAGTTATACTACAAAAAAACTTTAATCTCCATCTTTCAATCACATCTTTGGGGACTTCATTTTTATTGTGCTATTGTAAACACAAATTTGGAACATTTGGGAAGGAAAAACAGCTGAAGGGGGAAGCAGTGGATAAACGATCAACCCTAAATCTGGGTTGCTGTAAATTTTTCAGGCCATATAAGACTTACGGTTATCGGAAGCAACTCTGAGCCATTTTGATTGAAGAACTGTCTTATGGAAATAGTTCAGAGACACAATCATAACGTTTTTTCTACGGGGATCTTTTTCTCTTTTTTTGGTTATTTAAAAATGTAACACTAAAATTCAGATATGAGAGCCAGCATGGTCTAGCATAGTGGTTCTCAACCTTCCGAATGCCACAACCCCTAATAGAGTTCCTCATCTTGTGGTGACCCTCAACCATACAATTATTTTCGTTGCTATTTCATAACTGTGATTTTGCTACTTTCATGAATCGTGATGTAAATATCTAATATGCAGGATATATTTTCATTCACTAGACAGAATTTGGCACAAATATGCGATATGGCCAAATTTGAATACCGGTGTCATTTGGAAATTGTAGTTGCTGGGATTTATAGTTGATCTACAATCAAAGAGCATTCACCACCAATGATGGAATTGAACCAAACTTGGCACACAGAACTCCCATGACCAACAGAAAAGTTCACCAAAATCCAGAGATCACTGTGGACTCAAACAATGATGGATCTGGACCAAACTTGGCACGAATATTCAATATGCCCAAATGTGGAAACTGGTGGAGTTTGGGGAAAATAGACCTTGACATTTGGGAGTTATAGTTGCTGGGATTTATAGTTCACCTACAATCCAAGAACCTTCTGAACCCCACCCATGATAGTATTAGGCCAAACTTCCCACACAGATCCCCCATGACCAATAGAAAATACCATGTTTTGTGATGGTCTTTGTTGACCCCTCTGACATCCCCCCAGGGGTCCTGACCCCCGGGTTGAGAAACACTGGTCTAGCAGATTGGGATTCCAGAAAGATTGGGATTCCAGAAAGTCAGAGTTTGAATCCTTTCTCAGCTACAGAAACTCATTCAGCGATTTTGGGCAAGTCATATTCTCCCAGTCACAAAGGAAGTCACTGTCATATCTCCTCCTGCCATGACATCTGAAAAAGTGAATCTGGCTGTACAATAAACTCAAGGAAGAAATGAAAAGGGGGGAAAAGCATGTCTAAAGAATGGAAGAAATTACAAATCACCAATGAAGAATACAAATGTGTAGTTCAAGCTTGCTGTAATAATGTAAGGAAGATCAAGCTGATACTAGCTAGGGAAGCAAGGAGCTACAAAAAGGGTGTTTCAAATATGTTTGAAGTAACAGAATGATGAAGGAAATGGTAGGAATGCTGCTCAGCAAGGATGTCACAATGCTAAAAGATCACAATGAAAAGGTTCAATATTCCTTTTACTTCATCCCACCCACTGCCTGCTCCCTACCTCTGCATTAGCAGAGACCTTGGCAAGGAATCTGAATTGAAAATCAAGACTGATAAATAGTTAATCACTTAGTTAATTTAAATGTGTACAGGAGTCTGTCTAAAAGTATCTTAATGACCATATACTGTAGTGATTAGTAGGAGCCAGAATGGGTCATGAACAAATCTTGCCAAACTAATTTTTTAATGGCTCACTGGTTCAGTAGATGGTAGGAATAATGTGGATGACATTTTATCTGGATTTCAGCAAAGCATTTGATAAAGTCTCCCATGATATTTTGCCTGGTTAATTGAGTAAATATAGAATAGATTGAAACAGCATCACATGGATCTGTAATTGGTTGGAAAACCTTGCTGAAAAAGGGTTCATCGGTGGCTGACTGTGCTTTAACTTTGGAGTGAGCTCAGAGAAGGGCAATGGGAATGATAAGCATTGTGGAGAAGAAAAGGTATGAGAAGACTTGAGGGAGATTGATGTTTTCAGCTTGATTAAGCGAAGATTGAAGGTTGACGTGATTATACTTTATCAACATCTTAAGGGCTAACACAAAGAGGAGCCATTTCAGATGGTAGGATCAAGTCTAAGTATGCATTTACAGGAGGATATATATCAACTGAATATTAGAAAAAGCTTGGCAGTGAGTGCAGTTTGATAATAGAAACAATTGCTTAGTGTGGTTGCATCTCCTTCTCTTGGTGTCTTCAAAAACAGGCTGGACAACTACCTGCTAGGGATGCTGTAGCTGGAGATCCTGCATTGAGAAGCAATCTGGACCTGATATGGCCCACTCCAACTCTATGAGGCACATAACAACCTGTCTTAGGTGGTGAAATTCTTGAACTCTTACTAGCTTCACACATTTGCACAATAACCCAGTGGCACTGGACACACAGAACTGGGGGATTCTGGGAGATATAGCCAAAGGGGGGCTTTTCCGAGTTCTGCTTGGAAACCTATTTCCAGTCCAGTACTAGGTTGTATGAACTACTGCTCACACTCTCCCAAGTTAAAGGGGGACCTTTCAGCCATGGATCTTATTAGACCTAGCAGATGTTTACCACAACCATTACCCTGTTGCTGTAACTATCAAAACTAGGGGAAAAAATGCACATATCATATTTTTTCAGTCTAATTCTATCTGGGCCTCACATTCTCGGTCACTCCCGGTTATTGAAACAGCTGCCATAAAATGGAGCAGTACACTATAAGCTCAATTTCCTATTGACAAAAACGTAATGATTGATGCAAAAAATAATTAAAACACAATTAAACATGGTATCATATTAAAACCCCACTCATTAAAAAATGTGTAAATGTTTTTAAAAACTTAACAATAAAGGTAAAGAAAGTGGAGAAATGTTTTAAGGAATATGTCTTACAACAGAAAGGCTAGAAAATTTTTACCAATACATAAAATATGAATGGGAATTTGTGGGAATAGTGAGTAAATATAACCCCCCCCCCCCCATGGCACAACACCAGAGGCACTCCAAATGGCCAGCTACTTGTCAAAGGACATATAATAGAATGCCAAGTTTGCAAACTTTGTACCTTTTTAAAAATGCAATACAACTGTTTGGTTCGCTCCTGACATGATAAATAAATAAATAACTGGACTTGCTGACTGAAAGGTTGGTGGTTTGAATCCAGGGAGCAGGGTGCGCTCCTGCTGTCAGGCCCAGCTTCTGCCAATCTAGCAGTTTGAAAACATGCAAATGTGAGTAGATCAATAGGTACCTTCCTTGGCGGGAGGTAACGGTGCTCCATGCAGTCATGCTCGCCACATGACTTTGGAGTGCTAAGGACAATGCCAGCTCTTCAGCTTAGAAATGGATATGAGCACCACCCCCCAGAGTCAGACATGACTAGACTTGATGTCAGTAGAAACCTTTACCTTATATAAAAAGGCTTTAAAGCTATAAAGTTAGAGGAAATAAGGAAGCAGTAGTAGTCTCTGTGAACAAAAATAAATAATAAAGTTTTCTTTTCACCGAGTGGAACACAAGAAGATTAAGGAAGAACTTGTACTTCAAAGAGAAGGAAGGAAGTCTAGACAAGACACTGAAGAAGTGCCTTTACTTTTTATTATTTAGATGGATTATGTTATGTTTGTTTGGTTTAAGTGCATCCTTTTTGATGATGTATGTTTTTGCTGAAATTTAACAAAAACATTTAAAAAACAATACAAATAAAAATATAGCACACGCACATACAAAAGACTCTTCTGTAACTAATTAAATAATCAAATGCCTGTTCAAATATGGTCTTTGTATGTTTGTGTTCCCTCAAGTCTCCTGTCAACGTAGGGTAATCCAATGAATTTCATAGAATTTTCTTAGGCAAGGAATATTCAGAGGTGGTTTTGATCATTCTTGCCTCTGAGATATAGCCTACAGCACCTGGTATTTGTTGGCAGCCCATCCAAGTCCTAACCAGGGCTGATCCTGATTAGCTTCTAAGATGAGACAGGGTCTACTGTCTTTAGGGTATTATTTTTTTGTCTGTCAGTGAAAGAACAATATGGTATAAGTAAAATTTAATAAAATAAGTTATCAATTGTTTTTGTTCTATATAAGACCCTAAGCAAAAATATCTGCCGGGATACTTATGAGAAGAAGTGCCATGTGCCCGGCTGCTTCCTACAGTATAGAACTACAGCTTGGGGGCTGCCAGGTGCAATCCTGCCTCCCTATCCACTCACCAGCTACAGGGGTATGCCCAAATATGCCCAGGTATGATCAAATGGGAAGGAAAGAGCAGCCTCTAGATCCAGGTTGCTCCTTTACTTCAGAGCTGCAGTCTGGGTACACTCCTGAAGAAGGAATCCAGGGACACCTCTGCAGTCCATGAAGCCCTGTATTGACCTGAGAAACCCAGCAGGGGCTTGTAGATATCTTATTCTGCAACATCAAAAAAGTAGGTATGAGAATCACCCCTACACCCCTATTTACATCTGTATATCTCTGACTTGGCCACAGTGATCCATGCTCTGATTACATCTTGTATAGATTACTGCAACGCGCTCTACTTGGGGTTGCCTTTGAAGATTGTTCGGAAGCTTCAACTGGTCCATTGGGTGACAGCCAGGTTGCTCACTAGTGTGGCGTACAGGGAGCAAATTACCCCAATGTTGTGTCAGCTCCAATGGCTGCCAATTTGCTACCGAGCACAATTCAAAGTGCTGACTTTAGCCTATAATGCCCTAAATTGTTCCGGCCCAGCCTACTTGTCCAAACATATCTCCCCCTATGAACCATCTTGGAGACTAAGATCGTCTAGGGAGGCCCTCCTCTCAGTTCCACCTTTCTCATAAGCACAGCTGGTGGGGACAAGAGACAGGGCCTTCTCAGTGGTGGCCCCTTGGTTGTGGAACTCACTCCCTAGTGATATCAGAACAGACCCCTCCCTCCTACTGTTTAGAAAAAGAATCAAAACCTGGCTCTGGGAGCAGGCCTTTGAAAAATAGAGCAGTGCAGGAATGTTAGTATGGAATATGTGCAATTTGACCTTGGAATGGCTTTAGTCTCCGATTCTGGATAATGTGATTCATTGAAATGTATTGTAATTATATCTACAATGTCTTCATTTTTAACTTACGTTTTTATCTGATACTGTATGTTTTAAGACACCGTGGAGATGCAATTGTAAGCTGCTTTGAGTCCCCCTCAGGGTAGAGAAAGGCGGGACATACATAAGGTAAATAAATAAATAAATATGTCACCAAGGATGCTGGGCAATATTTCAGCTTAGTACTTAAGCCTGTGCAGTCAGTAAATTGCTAACCTCAGAATTTCTAGGGGTCATTGCAACAGACTGCTTTTTCAGCAGCCAGTTTCCTGTTTAATTACTGCATTGTGGGATTTCCCCACTTTGCTTAAAGCAACGTTGTTTGATGTACATGCTATGAGGTTTATTTATTTATTTAAATATTATCTTTAATGAATTTATTTAGAGAGTATTTTGTATTGTAATTCAGTTGAAGGGCCAAACACATCTGGAAGCAGGATTCAATGTTTGCATTCTTAGCTGGATTAGGTTTGTTTCCAAATCCTACTAACAGGGATGCAGAGACATCATTGTGTTAGAAAGAGGTTGAAACACCATGATTTCAATAGGTTTAGGCACAAATATCTGTGCCAATGCCAGTCTCCCCCAAATTGATGCCCTCCAGATACTCTGGTCAACTCCTATAATCCAGTGATTTTGGAGATGCTATGACCTACAGACATAAGAGATATACTGAATCAGACTTAAGGCTTATCTAATACACATTCTTTTCCAGACGGTGGCCATTCAATTGCCTACGAGGAACTTGATAAGAGAACATGGGTACAATGGCACTCTCCAAGTCATGTTTCCCTCTAACAGCACAATGAGTATTCCTTATCCAAAAAAGGTGGGACATGAGAGAAGCCTCCCACAGGATGGTAAAACATTCGGGCGTCCCCTGGGCAACATCTCTGCAGACAGTCAATTCTCTCACACCAGAAGCAACTTGCAGTTTCTCAAGTCGCTTCTGACACAGAAAAAAAAATCTAAAAAAGGTTTCAGAATTTTTTTCAGATTTCAGAATTGTATATAATATCTCAGAGATGGTACCCACATCTAAACATGTAGTTTCACATACATCTTATAGACATAGTTGGAACATCATTTAGAAAATCATTTTAATAATTGCATGCATGAAATAAATTTTGTATACACCAAAACATCAAAAAGCAAAGGTGTCACTATCTCAGCCACCCATGTTGACACTTTTGGATTTTGGAAGATTTGGTGATTCTGGACTCTGGATAAGAGATGCAATTCCTGTAATGAACAGAGCCACACAGGAAATGATATATAGCCAGCCTAAAATCTGTATTCACAGTCGGTCCTAATATCCATGAATTTATCTAAACATCCCCAAATTCACAATATCTTGTGGAAGTGAAGTCCATAGTTCTACTAGGACTTCACTTCACTGCTCTGCCTTTCCTGAATTCAGCCTCAGTTGACGACCCTAAGTCCCAGAGAAGATGGGAACCTCTTCCTATCCATTTTTCCAAACTATGCATAATTTTAAGGACTGACAAACAAGACATGGATTCAATGTGGTCTGTATTTTATCTCCTGTTGTCTGCAAGCAACTCAGTTCCTCTGTGTAACATGAGGAAACTAATATTCCTCCCCCCTTGTATTAAAGGATATCAGAATAGCTTTTAAAATATCATCTGGGATGTCAAAACGTACAATATAATAATGTTCCTACCTATTCTTGTAGCGAGCTGCATGAACAGAAAAGATGTGCAGAACACTGAGTACTCAGGATAGTTAGAGGCAATGCCAAGTGCGCATGTGAATCATCTGTCACTTGGATGTCAAAAGAAAAGAAAAAAAGGTCCAATGACTCTAATAATCAGAGCAATAGACAGTCTCAGTTTACTCTGATCAATTTACAAAGGATGTTTTGCTTTTACAGCAAGCAAATGTTATGGCCCTTTCCCCACCTGGGAACTGTCCTCTCCTGCACAGCAGCATGGTTTACATTTTCTTAACTTTAGCAAAAGGAGAATGATTATAATAAAGTAGACAAATAATGACAAAGTGATAAAACTGGCAGGGCTATGAAACCTTTCATCTTAAAGTAAACATTAAAACCAAAATATATTAAAGTAAACATTAGGTAAAGATAAAGGTTTCCCCTGACATTAAGTCTAATCGTGTCTGACTTTGGGGGTTGGTGCTCATCTCCATTTCTAAGCCAAAGAGCCAGCGTTGTCCATAGACACATCCAAGGTCATGTGGCTGGCATGACTGCACAGAGCGTCGTTACCTTCTCACCGGAGTGGTACCTATTGATCTACTCACATTTGCATGTTTTTAACTGCTAGGTTGGCAGAAGGTGGGGCTAACAGAGGGAGCTCACCCCGCTCCACAGATTTGAACCTGTGACCTTTCAGTTAGCAAGTTCAGCAGCGCAGTGGTTTAACCCACTGTGCCGTCAGGAGCTCCACAAGTAAACATTAGAATAAATTAAATAGGACATAATGATAAACCGGAGGTCATGGCATCAAGCTCTACCAATAATTATTTCCTACACATATCAAATACAGCATCTTAAAGGACAAACTCTTCTGCTATGTCTTTGCTTCAAAATTACCTTTTCATTTGAAAACTAGCTTCAGTGGTAGTGATCTGTAGCAGAACACAAGCATCAGACATGGGACAGGGAAATTCTTATCCCTATATTTTCCTTTTTTAACCCCCCCCCCCCCCCCCCCGCACATGCCTTTCCTTGGGGAGCAAAGATGCACATGCTTACTTTTTTCCCATGGGGAAGTAGAGTATTTGAAGCAGTGGCAGAAATGTTTCGTGAAAAAGACTGTTGGAAGGAAATCATTTAGACAGATTTAACAAGAAACATAAGAAATCATATTCCATTGAGTTTAGCACTTGATATGTTGTAGCCAACAAAGCCGTATGGTGCATATACTACATAGAATCATAGAGTTGGAAGAGACCTCGTGAGCCATCCAGTCCAACCCCCTGACAAGAAGCAGGAAAATTGCATTCAAAGCACCCCCAACAGATGGCCATTCAGCCTCTGTTTAAAAGCTTCCAAAGAACGAGCCTCCACCACACTCCGAGGCAGAGAGTTCCACTGCTGAACAACTCTCACAGTAAGGAAGTTCTTCCTCGTGTTCAGATGGAATCTCCTTTCTTGTAGTTTGAAGCCATTGTTCAGCATCCTAGTCTCCAGGGCAGCAGAAAACAAGCTTGCTTCCTCTTCCCTATGGCTTCCTCTCACATATTTATACATGGCTATAATGTATCCTTAGTTTTAGAAGTCTTTTTTTTTTTTGCCAGCCAGCCCTCATCATTTCCTTCTTGTCATCTGTATAGCTGGAAGGTTTTTTTAAAAAGCAGAATCAATATTGGGAAGATGGTTGAGAGCTGGAGAAATACCAATTTTCAGTGTCAGACTGAAGCCGATATTTGCAGTATACAATGAAATAAATTGTGATTTGGGAAAGAACGAGATTCTATACTAATTGATCCTACTGTAGCGGTGTGAGTATTTTATGACTTCCCTTCTGCTAGTCTAGCTTACAGATCTATGTTTTTTCAACATGTTGGAAATAACTACTGAGACAGGCTTATCGTCTCCCATCCTTTCTTTACTTGTATTTTGTTGTTCATGCATGTTTAGAAAGGGAGTTTGGAGACAGAAGCCTTTCAACTTGTCTATTTTAGTCAACAAAAAGATAAGTTTACTGTATTGTTAACTGCAGACACACCACTGCAACTCAGCACCAAAAGTCTGTGTTTTTTCCAGCCCTCTTTCTGATGACAATGCTGTTAAACATCTTCCAGCCAGAGAGAGAAAAAGGAGGAAAAGGTGGACTGGGTGGTTCCTTGTAAAAATGAACTTATCAAATACTTTGCTAAGTGAGGTAGCTTGTACACAATCTCTCTCACACATACACAGTCACATACACATTTAAGGTGTTTCTTTACAATGGCTGCTTTTCCATTCTATACTCTATAGATCACTTTCCGCCACTTAAAAGTTTGCATATTTCTTTAACACGTAGGGACATAACAAAAGCAACCACCTTAGGAGTTCTGAATGTATCATTCCTTAACACTTGATTAATTGGATACATTCACAAATATAAGTACAGATTTATATATCCCGAAGCCATTCTGGCATTACCTTTATCCCGAAGTCATTCTGGCATTATTATTATTATTATTATTATTATTATTATTATTACTTTATTTGTACCCCACTAGCATCTCCCAAGGGACTCGATGCGGCTTACAACAGGCCGAAGCCACAGAACAACAATACAGCAAAACAATACAAAGCAAATTAAAAGCAGTTAAGCAAGTAAACAAAACAGTAACAATACATCAGACAATTATTAAAACTGGGCCGGCCGGAGTAGTGGGTACAGGATTAAAAGTGCTGATATTGTGGGAGGAATATAGGCATTACCTTTCCCCTTACATGAGACTACTACTTGCAAGTTCAGCTACTGAGACAAAGGTCTTAACATGGTCTCCTGTTAGGTTTTATGATGCTTCCTGAGTCTTTAAACACATTCAGTTCTCAATGTCAAAGAGGTATAAGGTACTGATGATGTACTACTGATACAGCGCTGATTTTAAAGCTACATTAACTTTACAAAGCAAATGCATCTAAATCACTACTTTTCCATCACCGGGTGCCCCCGGTGGCGCAGTGGGTTAAACCCCTGTGCCGGCAGGACTGAAGACCGACAGGTCGCAGGTTCGAATCCGGGGAGAGGCGGATGAGCTCCCTCTATCAGCTCCAGCTCCTCATCCAGGGACATGAGAGAAGCCTCCCACAAGGATGATAAAAACATTAAATCATCCGGGCGTCCCCTGGGCAACGTCATTGCAGACGGCCAATTCTCTCACACCAGAAGTGACTTGCAGTTTCCCAAGTTGCTCCTGACATGACTACTTTTCCATTCCACATACATCAATGGGCCCATCCAGACAGTACCTTTATCCCAGGTGCTTCCGCAGCAAACAGGAGGGTGACCAGATGCTGTTCCCTGTAAATGCGAAAGCAATTGCTACAAAAAGCAAAAAACATGTGATTTCCCAGTGCTGGAATATCGCGGTTTTGAGCCAAATATGCAAATCTTCACATGTGTGTATGTCCCTGTAATCGGAAATCATGAGATGTTTTAATTTGGGTTTGTTCCCAGGTTTTAGATTATTGTTGATGGGTCGGTTCCTAAAAAGAAGGTGACATTTGAATAGAAGGCAAAAACTTTGTTTGTGTGCCAGAAAATATGTGAAGGGCACATTTTCTCTAGCCAGGACAAAGTTGTGCTTCCCTAGTAAATGCTGTGCATCTTTCCACAAGAAAAGCAATCAGGAAGAGCCATGCATAACCTAGGAACAGCACTCTGTTGTTTGATACAAGTACACAACCAAATCTGTCTGCACAGATGGCCAGGCAGCCAGGATCTAAAAAGTGTCAGTAATGACAAAGTTCTGTTCCTGGCTTGAAAGTGTGTGTTCCTCTTTGATTTTGCAGTGCTGACTTGGGTAGAAGTGGTACTACCCCGTAAACTTTGTTTGTGTGGCAGATACGTCATGGAATGTCTGGAGGGTACAGTTTCTCTGGCCAGGACAAAGGATGGAAGTTTTGCAGTGATTTTCTGCAGTGATTTTCCACATATCTGCATATTGAGGGTTTTTAAAAAAATGCCGAATATTCTAGCAGAAGTCTTGTGGTGGCCATCTTGGGAGTCTCTAAATCTCGAAAGAAAGCATCAAGCCTGGACAATGGAGGCACCAACAGGTCTGTATGTGGACCTCTTTTGAAGTCCTGGGATTTTTTGCCCCTGTTTAAAACCCGTTATTTAGTGCTGTCTGAAAGCACCCAAAGTTAGCTATCTATGACATCAGTGACTTGAAAGGGGGAGAGAGAATCAAACCGCCTTCCTATTTATGAAAGCTTTCTGTCTGCATCATTCTTACTTCTTGTTGTTAGCAGAAGTGGGACATATACAAATTACAAGATTAGAAAACAATACATTCATGTGTATGTACATACATAGAAGTTTGCATGAGATTTTAGTATCAGCAGAAGTACAAAGTTCAATTCAAGGGGGTTAAAAGTGTGTCACTGGTGAAGACTTGTGCCCTGTTTGCAGTTTAGTAAATATTGTTTCCTGCATGAGATACAGACAGAAGAAGATTGGTGCTGAGCCATCCAATAGGCGCTTAGCACACCTGTGCTGAGTCATGAAACCTAGCACAGGGGAAAAAAAAACTCTTTCTAGAAACTTTTAACCCCTTTAACTTTTAAGAGGATAATGTTTCACAAAGAATTGGAGAGTCTGATGGAGCAAAGCCTCATGAGCTTATCATTCAAGGTGCAGGTGCTCACCTACAAAGCCCTGAACGGTTTGGGACCACCCTACCTGCGTGACCGCATTTCCATCTACGAACCCACACGCTCGCTCCGGTCATCTGGGGAGGCCCTGCTCGTTATCCCACCTACGTCGCAAGCGCGCTTGGTGGGGACGCGGGACAGGGCCTTCTCTGTGGCGGCCCCCCGACTTTGGAATGCCCTTCCAAAAGAGCTTCGTCAGGCCCCTACTCTGGCAGTTTTCAGAAGGAACCTAAAAACTTGGCTGTTCCGATGTGCCTTCGCAGATTAGGAATCCCCATCCCAAGTCCTAGATGCACTTTAGCACAACTAATGTTGCTGCACACCGCACTTTAATCCTACGTTCCTCCTGCCATCTCAGCACTTTTAACCCTGTACCCCATTGCGCTGGCCGAACCAGTTTTAATAGTGTCTTGATGTATTGTCATTGTGGTTATTTTGCTTAATTGTTTGATTTGCTTTGTTTATTGCTGTGTTATGTTTTCTATTGTATTGTGTTTTGTGGTTTCGGCCCGTGTAAGCCGCATCGAGTCCTTCGGGAGATGCTAGCGGGGTACAAATAAAGTTAATAATAATAATAATAATAATAATATCTGAAACAACTCTGAGAAACCTAAACACACCAGCAAGTTCAGTCTAATTAAAGACAATTAATTGGGAAAGGGGAGTGAGTCAATAAATTGCATTCATGCAAATAGGAAAAGGGAACCTCCATCCAATAAAGCAGAATCAGAGAGCCATAAAGCCAATAATTACTGGATCATGAGTCAGAAGGCCAGTGGGAATAGTAAACGGAGCAGAGTTAACTTTTGAATAGGATGTACTCAGCACGTAGCTTCTACAGAAAGGCAGAATTTAATTTCTGATTCCAAAAAATGTTATTTATAAATTATAACATCACAGGGTTAACTGTTACTATCACATATGAGATGTTACAAAGCAGTTGAATATTGCAAAATTCTTAAAATTGGAATTTACTCTTTCAAACTGTGAACCAGGACAGAGATTTACATTGGTGCAATTATTTGCCTTTTCATTAGTCCTGTTGCCAAGTATGACAGCAGTAATGGACAGCATTTTAGGACTCCTACATCCAGGCCTGTAGCGAGGGGGTGGTTTTAGGGGTTCAAACCCCCCCCCCCGAAATGTTTCAGTTTTTTTTTAAACCTGGTTTACTCATGAATTTTAACTGGTTAACCAAATCCCCATGCTAAGTCTAAGAGATGCAAAAACTTAAGGGTCCCTCCAGAACTGTAAGCACTATCTCAAGCAAATATTAACAATTTATTCACACTGTCATTACTTGCAGCAATAGCCGATGTAGTGAAGCAACCAAGTTGGGGGGGGGGTGTTGAATGCTCTCATTAAGGAGGCCAGACTTGGTGGAGGTGGTTGACAGGGGCGGAGCTGCAGGCTATTGAAGGCTGCTCTGCCCCCTGCTATGTTCTTTGCTTCAGCATGAGCTAGGAGGCAGGTTTCAACACCCCCCGCAAAATTTTCACCCCCCCCAAATTTCAACCCCTCCCGAAAAAATTTTCTGGCTACGGCCCTGCCTACATCACCACAGATGGATCCCAGGACTCCAATTTGCACCCCCCAAAACCACCTTGAAGCATCTTGACCAGGCATGGGCAAACTTGGTCCCACCAGGTGTTTTGGACTTCAACTCCCACAATTCCTAACAGCTTCAGGCCCTTAAGTTTAAGCAGCTGAGGGGGAAAAGGAAAGGACCTGAGGCTGTTAGGAATTGTGGGAGTTGAAGTCCAAAATGCCTGGAGGGACCAAGTTTGCCCATGCCTGGTCTAAACCCTATCTTTCTTAAAATGTTGAGGGACATTCTTGGATAAAAATGTCTCAATAACTCTGGTATGGAGATTTTGTTTTTAATTGCTTTTAATCTTGATAGTTTAAATGTATTTTAAATATTTTGGGAGGTAATGTTTTCGTTATATTTGTTTTAATTGTTGTATGCACCTTGAGTTCTGGATTGGGATATAAACAAAGATAGTAATCCCTTGAGATAAGAGTTTAATTCATTCCGCAGCTGAGTTCCTAACTCAAATAACTCTTATCTTAAACCTGATTTCCCCATTGAAATGCATTGAAATGCCTCAATTCCCACAATTTCCCAGCTTCTGCCAACCTAGCAGTTCAAAAACATGCAAATGTGAGTAGATCAATAGGTACCGCACCGGCAGGAAGGTAACAGCGTTCCATGTAGTCATGCTGGCCACATGACCTTGGAGGTGTCTATGGACAACGCTGGCTCTTTGGCTTAGAAATGGAGATGAGCACCAACCCTCCGAGTCGGACATGACTGGACTTAATGTCAGGGGAAAACCTTGACCTTAACCTGGCTGCACTCTGCTCTGCTAGACACCCAATAGCCCTGCACTGCGTACCTTCAAGGAACACGGGTGACATGTCCAGCCCATTCTTTGAAAGAGCTCATGGGGACATTTATTAGGTCTGGCAGGAGGGTCAGGAAGTTGCTTCCCAGTGTGTTCTCCCTTGGTCCATCCAGCTCTGGAGCAGCTCTCAGCAGGGCTTCAGGTGGTGGGAGATGCAGCACCGCCTGGCAGCCTTTGCCTGAGCAGGGCCGGGCTCTTCTGGCCTCCCTCGGCCTCTCTCCCCGCCTTCTAGTCCAGTTTTCTTCACAGGCGCCCGGGCAGGACAGCTCCCCACATTGTTTTCATGGACGTTTTCTTCCTCGGGCCAATTCCCAGCGGGGAGGCGCCGCCTTCCCCTTCCACACTCCCGCCTCTCCCAAATCTGCAGAAACTGTGGACGGAGCGAATGCTTCCCGAGACCCGCCGGGACCTGTTTGGGAGCGCCAAGAAAGGCGAAAACGGCCGCCTTAGTTGGAAGTCTTGTGGTGGAGTTGAGGGGGGAAAGGACAAGCCCGCGCTCTCCCCTTCATCTCCGCCCTCTTTGGTTTCACAATTCCAGGCACATTTGTTTTCTGGGAGGCGTGCAAAAAGGGCTCGCAGGGCAGCATGCAGGCTCCAAGTCAAATAAAGCCAGTTTCGGGTGAGAAAAGGGATTCACGGCTGAGGAAGAGGACCAGCCAAGGCGAGGCCGAGCGAGGAGAGAGCGCGCAGCAGGACCCTCGAGTCTAGGCTCATAAACCCCAAGACAGGCATGGGCAAACCTGGGCCCTCCAGGTGGTTTGGATTTCAGTTCCCAGGCCTCCCACCATTCCTAACAGCCTCAGGCCCCTTCCATTCCTCCCTCAGCCGCTTAAGCTTGGGCCCTCCCTCCAGGTGTTTTGGACTTCAACTCCCACCATTCCTAACAGCCTCTGGCCTCTTCCTTTCCCCCCTCAGCTCTTAAGCTTGGGCTATCCCTCCAGATGTTTTGGACTTCAAGTCCCATGATTCCTAACAGCCTCAGCCCCCCCCCCCCAGCAGCTTAAGCTTCGGCTATCCCTCCAGGTGTTTTGGACTTCAACTCCCATAATTCCTAACAGCCTCAGGTCCTTTCCTTTTCCCCCTCAGCTGCTTAAGCTTGGGCCCTCTATCCAGGTGTTTTGGACTTCAAGTCCCACCATTCCTAACAGCCTCAGGCCTTTTCCTTTTCTCCCTCAGCCGCTTAAGCTTGGACTATCCCTCCAGGTGTTTTGGACTTCAACTCCCACCATTCCTAACAGCCCCGGGCCTTTCATTTCCCCCCCTCAGCCAATATTATCCAACATTTTTGCTTATCCAACATTCTGCTGGCCCGTTTATCTACCCACTCCAATTCTGAGTCTGTTCAGGGACTTCCAAGTTGCCCATTCTTGGTTTATGCCTGAAGGCAGACCCTCATGGGGATCCATCCAATTGGGATTTCCTGGTTTATTACATTACTGGAAGAAAAACTACTCATATGCAGTCGTCACAATGGTCAATTTGCTCAACAACTGTAAGAAGCCTGTTGGGACTCATACTTGACATTCAAAGACATCAAGTGAATATTCTACGTAGATAGTGGTTACATAGCACTTGCAAAAGCAGCTGCATATTCAGCATATTTGTCTGTCACCATGGCTGCATTTCCCCTTCCAAAGTCTAAGCATAAATGTAGGAAACTGAACAATATAAAGGTTCTTCAGATCATTCAGGCGCAGCAGATGGACCTAAAGGGCAGAGCATTAAAGCTTTTATGGGGGGAAAAAAACATGGAATAAGATTATAGCACTTACCTTCCTTGGACTATTGGCATGACTGTGGAGCTAGGCAGCCTGTAGACCTCCTCCAAACCTGGTGTGTGCTGATGGTCAAGGATGTTCCTGGGACTTACAGTACATATCATTGATCATATCTAGCTCTGCGACTGATACAGTTCTTATAGCTAAACAGCTAACCATTAAGGGCCAGCCCATGTTCAAGGCTGGATTACCAGTGCTTCAGTTGATGTAATTCCTGGAAACTTTCCCATGCTTATTTCCCTTTTTTCTGTCCTGTCCTTTTCCCAATCCTCTAGTGTTCTAATTCACATTTTAAAAGTTGTGTATTACTTGAGTAATTGAATACAAATTGGTGGGTCAGATTGTTAATCTTACAGCCAGAAATTCATACAGAGCATTGGTGTTGTTACCTATTACACTTTTGTAGGTTATTTAGTATTTACTCATTATTTAGTTACTATACCATTGCATGAGGATTAATTTGTGCACATTATGCACACAAAAGGGGTCCTATTTTTAAGCTGCTTTGCCCTCATGCCAGATGGATGGCCTTGACATACTGCTGAACAAATCGCTAGCTCTTCAAAAGTAGCAAAGAATAGAACCAGAAGTAGCTGATCAAAGTTTCCAAGCAGAGTTAAAAGGTGACTTGTGTATGAGAATTGATTTTTTTACATCAACTTGCTGCCTGATTGCACAATCATATCTAGCATTTCTACAATAATTGTATTTTCAAGGGTCAGCCTTTTGGATTAGTTCTTCTTGATAAAGCCAGAAGATGTTGGACTTCACTCATTTGTCATATTATTTTTAATGTAATTATGCACTTTAAAATAACATTTCAAGTCCATTGTACAGGGAAGCTACATGTGGTTCATATTGGCTCATACCTCAAATAGTTTCAATGCAAAAAAGGGGAAAAGACAAGGAGGAAAGAGGAAATCTTATGCAGCGTTTACACTTCCCTCTCACAATCACATGAAAGGCTCATGAACTCAGAGCACGTAGTTGTTTCTTGACATGGCTAAGTGTTATGTCCTTGATTTTCTATGTATTGAAAAATACTAAGATGATTTTTCAATGCCTAGAAATGCAAATATACAGGATGGGCTATGCCTGGCTCAACAACAGTCCATGTGAAAAAGATATTGGAGTCTTCATGGACAACAAGTTGAACATGAGCCAACAATATGACACAGCAGCTAAAAAAGCCAATGTGATTTTGAGCTGCATCAAAAGGATTATAGTGTCTTGTTCAAGTCATGGTGCCTCTCTAGTCTGCTTTCGTTAGACCTCAGTTGGAGTACTGTGTCCAATTCTGGGCACCACAGTTTAAAAGAGATTGACAAGCTGGAAGGTGTCCAGAGGAGGCGACTAAAATGATCAAAGGTCTGGAGACCAAGCACTCTGAGGAGCATCTTAAAGAGCTGGGTATGTTTAGCCTGCAGAAGAGAAGGTTGAGAGGAGACATGAGAGCCATGTATAAATATGTGAAAGGGTGTCACAAGGAAGAGGGAGCAGGCTTGTTTTCTCCTGCTCTGGAAACTGGACTTGGAGCAATAAGTTTAAATTACAGGAAAGGAAATTCCACCTGAATAGTAGGAAGAACTTCCTAACTGTAAGAGCTGTTCAACAGTGGAACTCTCTGCCTTGGAGTGTGGTAGATGCTTCTTCCTTGGAAACTTTTAAACAGAGGATATGTGACCATCCATCAGGGATACCTTTCCTGCATGGCAGGAGGTTGGACTAGATGGACTAGATGGTCTCTTCCAACTTTATTATTCTACTAGCTTGGGGACCCGGCGTTGCCCGGGTTATTAGAGAAAGTGGGTAATGGCGGTTCTGTATGCCAAGTTTGGACTTTATTGGTCTTTGGATAATGACTGCATTATTTTCAGGAAGTGAGTGAAGGTACCTGAAGTCCCATCATCCATGGGCCATCCTCCTACAAACAGCAGCAGGATATAGAGTGGGTCATGGGGGCTCTGTGTGCCAAGTTTGGTCTTTATCAGTCATTAGATGAGGGTGGCAGTGGTGTCAGTAAATGAGTGAAGGTACTGCAAGTCCCATCATCCATTGTCAAATTCTTCCAAACCGCACCAGGATGTAGAGTGGGTCATGCTGGGTCTCTGTGTAAATTGTGGTCCTGATCCATCATTGTTGGCAGTTGTAATGGTCTTAGGAAGGGAGTGCAGGTATTGCAAGTCCCATCGTCCATGGTGCACCCTCCTTCAAACTGCACCTGGATGTAGAGTGCGTCATGGAGACTCAGTGTGCCAAGTTTGGTCTTTATTGGTAATTGGATGAGCGTTGCAGTGGTCTCAGGAATTGCGCAAAAGTACTGCAAGTCCCATAATCCATGGTCTATCCCCAGCCAAACACACACCAGGAGGTAAAGTGGGTCATGAGAGGTCTATGTGGCAAGTTTGGTCCTGATCAGACATTGGATGAGGTTAACAGCGGTCTCAGAATGTGAGTGATGGTACTGTAAGTCCCATCATCCAAAGTCGATCCTCCTTCAAACTGCAGCAGGATGCAGAGTGGGTCATGGGGCCTCTGTGTGCCAAGTTTGATCTTGATCAGACATTAGATGAGGGTTGCAGCTGTCTTGGGAAGGGAGTGGTGGTACTTCAAGTCCCATCATCCATGGTCTGTCCTCCTCAAAAGTGCACCAGGATGTAGAGTGGGTCATGGGGACTCTGTGTGCCAAGTTTGGTCTTGATCAGTCATTGGCAAGGATCTCAGTGGTCTCAGGAAGTGAGTGAAGTGACTGCAAGTCCCATCATCCATTTTCAAATTCTTCCAAACCGCACCAGGATGTAGAGTGGATTATGCGGGCTCTCTGTGTAAATTGTGGTCCTGATCCATCATTGTTGGCAGTTATAATGGTCTTAGGAAGGGAGTGCAGGTATTGCAAGTCCCATCGTCCATGGTGCATCCTCCTTCAAACTGCACCTGAATGTAGAGTGCGTCATGGAGACTCAGTGTGCCAAGCTTGGTATTTTTTGGTAATTGGATGAGGGTTGCAGTGGTCTGAAGAATGAGCATTGGTACTGCAAGTCCCATAATCCACGGTCCATCCCCAGCCAAACCACACCAGGACGTAAAGTGGGCCATGAGAGGTCTCTGTGCGAAGTTTGGTCCTGATCAGTCATTGGATAAGGTTAACAGCGGTCTCAGAATGTAAGTGGTGGTACTGCAAGTCCCATCATCCATGGTTCATCCTCCTCCAAACTGCAAGTAGGATGTAGAGTGGGTGATGGGGGCTCTGTGTGCCTATTTCGGTCTGTATTGGGAGTGTTCTGACCCAGCCCCCGGCCTTTCCTTTCCTCTCTTTGTTATCTCGGAATGTTGGATTTGAGGCTGGCCAATCAGAGCCCATATGCAAATTTCCTTCTGTTATGCCCCGTTTCTGCCATGAACCCTCTTCTCCACCAGGGGCTCCTATTGAAGCTGGCCAATCAGAGACCATATGCAAATAGCACCACAGCGGCAGCCAATCAGAATGTTGGAACTTTCAGGCTGGCCAATCAGAAAGCTGTCAAACACGTCCGCCCTACATCCTACCTACCTCTGCCCTACGTCGCATACAAACACTCTTCTTTATTATATACTAGCTTGGGGACCCGGCGCTGCCCGGGTTATTAGAGAAAGTGGGTAATGGTGGTTCTGTATGTCAGGTTTGGTCTTTATTGGTCTTTGGATAACAGCTGCATTCTTTTCAGGAAGTGAGTGAAGGTACTTCAAGTCCCACCATCCATGGGCCATCCTCCTACAAACAGCAGCAGGATATAGAGTGGGTCATGGGGGCTCTGTGTGCCAAGTTTGGTCTTTATCAGTCATTAGATGAGGGTGGCAGTGGTGTCACTGAGTGAAGGTACTGCAAGTCCCATCATCCAAAGTCCATCCTCTTTCAAACAGCAGCAGGATGTAGAGTGGATCATGGGGGCTCTATGTGCCAAGTTTGGTCTTCATTGGTCATTAGAAGAGGGTTGTAGCAATCTTTGGAAGGGAGTGGAGGTACTTGAAGTCCCATCATCCATGGTCTGTCCTCCTCCAAACTGCACCAGGATGTAGAGTGGGTCATTGGAGCTCCATGTGCCAAGTTTAGTCTTGATTAGTCATTGGCGAGGGTCTCAGTGGTCTCAGTGAGTGAGCAAAGGTACTGCAAGTCCCATCATCCATCTCCAAATTTTTCCAAATAACACCAGGACGTAACGTGGGTCATGAGAGGTCTATGTGCCAAGTTTGGTGTTGATCCGTCATTGGATGAGGTTTGCAGAGGTCTCAGAATGTGAGTGAAGGTACTGGAAGTTCCATCATCCATGGGCCACCCTTCTCCAAAACTGCAGCAGGATGTAGAGTGGGTCATGGGGGCTCTGTGTGCCAACTTTGGTCTTGATTGGTCATTAGATGAGTTTTGCAGCAGTCTTGGGGAGTGTAGGTACTTGAAGTCCCATCATCCATGGTCTATCCTCCTCCAAATTGCACCAGGATGTAGAGTGGGTCATTGGAGCTCCATGTGCCAAGTTTAGTCTTGATTAGTCATTGGCGAGGGTCTCAGTGGTCTCAGGAAGTGAGTGAAGTGACTGCAAGTCCCATCATCCATTGTCAAATTCTTCCAAACCGCACCAGGATGTAGAGTGGGTCATGCTGGGTCTCTGTGTAAATTGTGGTCCTAATCCATCATTGTTGGTAGTTGTAATGGTCTTAGGAAGGGAGTGCAGGTATTGCAAGTCCCATCGTCCATGGTGCACCCTCCTTCAAACTGCACCTGGATGTTGAGTGCATCATGGAGACTCAGTGTGCCAAGTTTGGTCTTTATTGGTAATTGGATGAGCGTTGCAGTGGTCTCAGGAATTACGCAAAAGTACTGTAAGTCCCATAATCCTTGGTCTATCCCCAGCCAAACACACACCAGGACGTAAAGTGGGTCATGAGAGGTCTATGTGGCAAGTTTGGTCCTGTTCAGACATTGGATGAGGTTAACAGTGGTCTCAGAATGTGAGTGATGGTACTGTAAGTCCCATCATCCAAAGTCAATCCTCCTTCAAACTGCAGCAGGATGCAGAGTGGGTCATGGGGGCTCTGTGTGCCAAGTTTGGTCTTTATCGGTAATTGGATGAGGGTTGCAGTGGTCTCAAGAATTGAGCAATGGTACTGCAAGTACCATAATCCATGGTCCATCCCCGACCAAACCACACCAGGACGTAAAGTGGGTCATGAGAGGCCAAGTTTGGTCCTGATCAGTCATGGGATGAGGTTAACAGCGGTCTCAGAATGTGAGTGATGGTACTGCAAGTCCCATCATCCATGGTTCATACTCCTCCAAACTGCAGTAGGATGTAGAGTGGGTGATGGGGGCTCTGTGTGCCAAGTCTGTTCTGTATTGGGAGTGTTCTGACCCAGCCCCCGGCCTTTCCTTTCCTCTCTTTGTTATCTCGGAATGTTGGATTTGAGGCTGGCCAATCAGAGCCCATATGCAAATTTCCTTCTGTTATGCCCCGTTTCTGCCATGAACCCTCTTCTCCACCAGGGGCTCCTATTGAAGCTGGCCAATCAGAGACCATATGCAAATAGCACCACAGCGGCAGCCAATCAGAATGTTGGAACTTTCAGGCTGGCCAATCAGAAAGCTGTCAAACACGTCCGCCCTACATCCTACCTACCTCTGCCCTACGTCGCATACAAACACTCTTCTTTATTATATACTAGCTTGGGGACCCGGCGTTGCCCGGGTTATTAGAGAAAGTGGGTAATGTTGGTTCTGTATGCCAAGTTTGGTCTTTATTGGTCTTTGGATAATGGCTGCATTATTTTCAGGAAGTGAGTGAAGGTACTTGAAGTCCCATCATCCATGGGTCATCCTCCTACAAACAGCAGCAGGATATAGAGTGGGTCATGGGGGCTCTGTGTGCCAAGTTTGGTCTTTATCAGTCATTAGATGAGGGTGGCAGTGGTGTCAGTAAGTGAGTGAAGGTACTGCAAGTCCCATCATCCAAAGTCCATCCCCTTTCAAACTGCAGCAGGATGTAGAGTAGATCATGGGGGCTCTGTGTGCCAAGTGTGATCTTGATTGGTCATTAGAAGAGGGTTGCAGCAATCTTCGGAAGGGAGTGGAGGTACTTGAAGTCCCATCATCCATGGTCTGTCCTCCTCCAAACTGCACCAGGATGTAGAGTGGGTCATTGGAGCTCCATGTGGCAAGTTTAGTCTTGATTAGTCATTGGCGAGGGTCTCAGTGGTCTCAGGAAGTGAGCAAAGGTACTGCAAGTCCCATCATCCATATCCAAATTTTTCCAAACAACACCAGGACGTAAAGTGGGTCATGAGAGGTCTATGTGCCAAGTTTGGTCTTGATCCGTCATTGGATGAGGTTTGCAGAGGTCTCAGAATGTGAGTGAAGGTACTGGAAGTTCCATCATCCATGGTCCACCCATCTCCAAAACTGCAGCAGGATGTAGAGTGGGTCATGGGGGCTCTATGTGCCAACTTTGGTCTTGCTTGGTCATTAGATGAGTTTTGCAGCAGTCTTGGGTAGTGGAGGTACTTGAAGTCCCATCATCCATGGTCTGTTGTCCTCCAATCTGCTCCAGGATGTAGAGTGGGTCATTGAAGCTCCATGTGCCAAGTTTAGTCTTGATGAGTCATTGGCGAGGGTCTCAGTGGTCTCAAGAAGTGAGTGAAGTGACTGCAAGTCCCATCATCCATTGTCAAATTCTTCCAAACCGCACCAGGATGTAGAGTGGGTCATGCTGGGTCTCTGTGTAAATTGTGGTCCTGATCCATCATCGTTGGCAGTTGTAATGGTCTTAGGAAGGGAGTGCAGGTATTGCAAGTCCCATCGTCCATGGTGCATCCTCCTTCAAACTGCACCTGGATGTTGAGTGTGTCATGGAGACTCAGTGTGCCAAGTTTGGTATTTATTGGTAATTGGATGAGGGTTGCAGTGGTCTGAAGAATTGAGCAATGGTATTGCAAGTCCCATAATCCACGGTCCATCCCTGGCCAAACCACACCAGGACGTAAAGTGGGTCATGAGAGGTCTATGTGCGAAGTTTGGTCCTGATCAGTCATTGGATGAGGTTAACAGCGGTCTCAGAATGTGAGTGGTGGTACTGGAAGTCCCATCATCCATGGTTCATCCTCCTCCAATCTGCAGTAGGATGTCGAGTGGGTGATGGGGGCTCTGTGTGCCTATTTCGGTCTGTATTGGGAGTGTTCTGACCCAGCCCCCTTTGGCCTTTCCTTTCCTGTCTTTCTCATCTCGGAATCTTGGATTTGAGGCTGGCCAATCAGAGACCATATGCAAATTTCCTTCTGTCATGCCCCGTTTCTGCCATGAGCCCTCTTCTCCACCAGGGGCTCCTATTGAAGGTGGCCAATCAGAGACCATATGCAAATAGCACCACAGCGGCAGCCAATCAGAACGCTGCCACATACTCCTTCCTCTGTCCGATACAAACATTCTCTTTTATTATATACTAGCTTGGGGACCCGGCGTTGCCCGGGTTATTAGAGAAATTGGGTAATGGTGGTTCTGTATGCCAAGTTTGGACTTTATTGGACTTTGGATAACGGCTGCATTATTTTCAGGAAGTGAGTGAAGGTACTTGAAGTCCCATCATCCATGGCCCATCCTCTACAAACAGCAGCAGGATATAGAGTGGGTCATGGGGGCTCTGTGTGCCAAGTTTGGTCTTTATCAGTCATTAGATGAGGGTGGCAGTGGTGTCAGTAAGTGAGTGAAGGTACTGCAAGTCCCATCATCCAAAGTCCATCCCCTTTCAAACTGCAGCAGGATGTAGAGTGGATCATGGGGGCTCTGTGTGCCAAGTTTGGTCTTTATCAGTCATTAGATGAGGGTGGCAGTGGTGTCAGTAAGTGAGTGAAAGTACTGCAAGTCCCATCACCCAAAGTCCATCCCCTTTCAAACTGCAGCAGGATGTAGAGTGGATCATGGGGACTCTGTGTGCCAAGTGTGGTCGTGATTGGTCATTAGAAGAGGGTTGCAGCAATCTTTGGAAGGGAGTGGAGGTACTTGAAGTCCCATCATCCATGGTCTGTTCTCCTCCAAACTGCAGCAGGATGTAGAGTGGGTCATTGAAGCTCCATGTGCCAAGTTTAGTCTTGATGAGTCATTGGCGAGGGTCTCTGTGGTCTCAGGAAGTGAGTGAAGTGACTGCAAGTCCCATCATCCATTGTCAATTTCTTCCAAACCGCACCAGGATGTAGAGTGAGTTAAATTGTGGTCCTGATCCATCATTGTTGGCAGTTATAATGGTTTTAGGAAGGGAGTGCAGGTATTGCAAGTCCCATCGTCCATGGTGCATCCTCCTTCAAACTGCACCTGGATGTAGAGTGCGTCATGGGGACTCAGTGTGCCAAGTTTGGTATTTATTGGTAATTGGATGAGGGTTGCAGTGGTCTGAAGAATTGAGCAATGGTACTGCAAGTCCCATAATCCAGGGTCCATCCCCGGCCAAACCACACCAGGACGTAAAGTGGGTCATGAGAGGTCTCTGTGCGAAGTTTGGTCCTGATCAGTCATTGGATGAGGTTAACAGCGGTCTCAGAATGTGAGTGGTGGTACTGCAAGTCCCATCATCCATGGTTCATACTCCTCCAAACTGCAGTAGGATGTAGAGTGGGTGATGGGGGCTCTGTGTGCCTATTTTGGTCTGTATTGGGAGTGTTCTGACCCAGCCCCCTTTGGCCTTTCCTTTCCTCTCTTTCTCATCTTGGAATGTTGGATTTGAGGCTGGCCAATCAAAGACCATATGCAAATTTCCTTCTGTCATGCCCCGTTTCTGCCATGAACCCTCTTCTCCACCAGGGGCTCCTATTGAAGCTGCCCAATCAGAGACCATATGCAAATAGCACCACAGCGGCAGCCAATCATAACGCTGCCACATACACCGCCCTCCACAATTCCTCTGTCCGATACAAACACTCTTCTTTATTATATACTAGCTTGGGGACCCGGCGTTGCCCGGGTTATTAGAGAAAGTGGGTAATGGCGGTTCTGTATGCCAAGTTTGGTCTTTATTGGTCTTTGGATAATGGCAGCATTATTTTCAGGAAGTGAGTGAAGGTACTTGAAGTCCCATCATCCATGGGCCATCGTCCTACAAACAGCAGCAGGATATAGAGTGGGTCATGGGGGCTCTGTGTGCCAAGTTTGGTCTTTATCAGTCATTAGATGAGGGTGTCAGTGGTGTCAGTAAGTGAGTGATGGTATTGCAAGTCCCATCATCCAAAGTCCATCCCCTTTCAAACTTTCAAGCAGGATGTAGAGTGGATCATGGGGGCTCTGTGTGCCAAGTGTGGTCTTGATTGGTCATTAGAAGAGGGTTGCAGCAATCTTTGGAAGGGAGTGGAGGTACTTGAAGTCCCATCATCCATGGTCTGTCCTCCTCCAAACTGCACCAGGATGTAGAGTGGGTCATTGGAGATCCATGTGGCAAGTTTAGTCTTGATTAGTCATTGGCGAGGGTCTAAGTGGTCTCAGAAAGTGAGCAAAGGTACTGCAAGTCCCATCATCCATCTCCAAAGTTTTCCAAATAACACCAGGAGGTAAAGTGAGTCATGAGAGGTCTATGTGCCAAGTTTGGTGTTGATCCGTCATTGGATGAGGTTTGCAGAGGTCTCAGAATGTGAGTGAAGGTACTGGAAGTTCCATCATCCATGGTCCACCCTTCTCCAAAACTGCAGCAGGATGTAGAGTGGGTCATGGGGGCTCTGTGTGCCAACTTTCGTCTTGATTGGTCATTAGATGAGTTTTGCAGCAGTCTTGGGTAGTGTAGGTACTTGAAGTCCCATCATCCATGGTCTGTCGTCCTCCAAACTGCTCCAGGATGTAGAGTGGGTCATTGAAGCTCCATGTGCCAAGTGTAGTCTTGATGAGTCATTGGCGTGGGTCTCAGTGGTCTCAGGAAGTGAGTGAAGTGACTGCAAGTCCCATCATCCATTGTCAAATTCTTCCAAACCGCACCAGGATGTAGAGTGAGTTATGCGGGCTCTCTGTGTAAATTGTGGTCCTGATCCATCATTGTTGGCAGTTATAATGGTCTTAGGAAGGGAGTGCAGGTATTGCAAGTCCCATCGTCCATGGTGCATCCTCCTTCATACTGCACCTGGATGTAGAATGCGTCATGGAGACTCAGTGTGCCAAGTTTGGTATTTTTTGGTAATTGGATGAGGGTTGCAGTGGTCTGAAGAATGAGCAATGGTACTGCAAGTCCCATAATCCACGGTCCATCCCCAGCCAAACCACACCAGGACGTAAAGTGGGTCATGAGAGGTCTCTGTGCGAAGTTTGGTCCTGATCAGTCATTGGATAAGGTTAACAGCGGTCTCAGAATGTGAGTGGTAGTACTGCAAGTCCCATCATCCATGGTTCATAGTCCTCCAAACTGCAGTAGGATGTAGAGTGGGTGATGGGGGCTCTGCCAAGTCTGCTCTGTATGGGTAGTGTTGTGACCCAGCCCCCGGCCTTTCCTTTCCTCTCTTTCTCATCTCGGAATGTTGGATTTGAGGCTGGCCAATCAGAGACCATATGCAAATTTCCTTCTGTCATGCACCGTTTCTGCCATGAACCCTCTTCTCCACCAGGGGCTCCTATTGAAGCTGCCCAATCAGAGACCATATGCAAATAGCACCACAGCGGCAGCCAATCAGAACGCTGGCACATACACCGCCCTCCACAATTCCTATACAAACACTCTTCTTTATTATATACTAGCTTGGGGACCCGGCGTTGCCCGGGTTATTAGAGAAAGTGGGTAATGGCGGTTCTGTATGCCAAGTTTGGTCTTTATTGGTCTTTGGATAATGGCAGCATTATTTTCAGGAAGTGAGTGAAGGTACTTGAAGTCCCATCATCCATGGGCCATCGTCCTACAAACAGCAGCAGGATATAGAGTGGGTCATGGGGGCTCTGTGTGCCAAGTTTGGTCTTTATCAGTCATTAGATGAGGGTGTCAGTGGTGTCAGTAAGTGAGTGATGGTATTGCAAGTCCCATCATCCAAAGTCCATCCCCTTTCAAACTTTCAAGCAGGATGTAGAGTGGATCATGGGGGCTCTGTGTGCCAAGTGTGGTCTTGATTGGTCATTAGAAGAGGGTTGCAGCAATCTTTGGAAGGGAGTGGAGGTACTTGAAGTCCCATCATCCATGGTCTGTCCTCCTCCAAACTGCACCAGGATGTAGAGTGGGTCATTGGAGATCCATGTGGCAAGTTTAGTCTTGATTAGTCATTGGCGAGGGTCTAAGTGGTCTCAGAAAGTGAGCAAAGGTACTGCAAGTCCCATCATCCATCTCCAAAGTTTTCCAAATAACACCAGGAGGTAAAGTGAGTCATGAGAGGTCTATGTGCCAAGTTTGGTGTTGATCCGTCATTGGATGAGGTTTGCAGAGGTCTCAGAATGTGAGTGAAGGTACTGGAAGTTCCATCATCCATGGTCCACCCTTCTCCAAAACTGCAGCAGGATGTAGAGTGGGTCATGGGGGCTCTGTGTGCCAACTTTCGTCTTGATTGGTCATTAGATGAGTTTTGCAGCAGTCTTGGGTAGTGTAGGTACTTGAAGTCCCATCATCCATGGTCTGTCGTCCTCCAAACTGCTCCAGGATGTAGAGTGGGTCATTGAAGCTCCATGTGCCAAGTGTAGTCTTGATGAGTCATTGGCGTGGGTCTCAGTGGTCTCAGGAAGTGAGTGAAGTGACTGCAAGTCCCATCATCCATTGTCAAATTCTTCCAAACCGCACCAGGATGTAGAGTGAGTTATGCGGGCTCTCTGTGTAAATTGTGGTCCTGATCCATCATTGTTGGCAGTTATAATGGTCTTAGGAAGGGAGTGCAGGTATTGCAAGTCCCATCGTCCATGGTGCATCCTCCTTCATACTGCACCTGGATGTAGAATGCGTCATGGAGACTCAGTGTGCCAAGTTTGGTATTTTTTGGTAATTGGATGAGGGTTGCAGTGGTCTGAAGAATGAGCAATGGTACTGCAAGTCCCATAATCCACGGTCCATCCCCAGCCAAACCACACCAGGACGTAAAGTGGGTCATGAGAGGTCTCTGTGCGAAGTTTGGTCCTGATCAGTCATTGGATAAGGTTAACAGCGGTCTCAGAATGTGAGTGGTAGTACTGCAAGTCCCATCATCCATGGTTCATAGTCCTCCAAACTGCAGTAGGATGTAGAGTGGGTGATGGGGGCTCTGCCAAGTCTGCTCTGTATGGGTAGTGTTGTGACCCAGCCCCCGGCCTTTCCTTTCCTCTCTTTCTCATCTCGGAATGTTGGATTTGAGGCTGGCCAATCAGAGACCATATGCAAATTTCCTTCTGTCATGCACCGTTTCTGCCATGAACCCTCTTCTCCACCAGGGGCTCCTATTGAAGCTGCCCAATCAGAGACCATATGCAAATAGCACCACAGCGGCAGCCAATCAGAACGCTGGCACATACACCGCCCTCCACAATTCCTATACAAACACTCTTCTTTATTATATACTAGCTTGGGGACCCGGCGTTGCCCGGGTTATTAGAGAAAGTGGGTAATGGTGGTTCTGTATGCCAAGTTTGGTCTTTATTGGACTTTGGATAACAGCTGCATTATTTTCAGGAAGTGAGTGAAGGTACTTGAAGTCCCATCATCCATGGGCCATCCTCCTACAAACAGCAGCAGGATATAGAGTGGGTCATGGGGGCTCTGTGTGCCAAGTTTGGTCTTTTTCAGTCATTAGGTGAGGGTGGCAGTGGTGTCAGTAAGTGAGTGAAGGTACTGCAAGTCCCATCATCCAAAGTCCATCCCCTTTCAAACTGCAGCAGGATGTAGAGTGGATCATGGGGGCTCTGTGTGCCAAGTGTGGTCTTGATTGGTCATTAGAAGAGGGTTGCAGCAATCTTTGGAAGGGTGTGGAGGTACTTGAAGTCCCATCATCCATGGTCTGTCCTCCTCCAAACTGCAGCAGGATGTAGAGTGGGTCATTGGAGCTCCATGTGCCAAGTTTGGTCTTGATTAGTCATTGGCGAGGGTCTCAGTGGTCTCAGGAAGTGAGCAAAGGTACTGCAAGTCCCATCATCCATCTCCAAATTTTTCCAAACAACACCAGGACATAAAGTGGGTCATGAGAGGTCTATGTGCCAAGTTTGGTCTTGATCCGTCATTGGATGAGGTTTGCAGTGGTCTCAGAATGTGAGTGAAGGTACTGGAAGTTCCATCATCCATGGTCCACCCTTCTCCAAAACTGCAGCAGGATGTAGAGTGGGTCGTGGGGGCTCTGTGCGCCAACGTTGGTCTTGACTGGTCATTAGATGAGTTTTGCAGCAGTCTTGGGTAGTGGAGGTACTTGAAGTCCCATCATCCATGGTCTGTCGTCCTCCAAAGTGCTCCAGGATGTAGAGTGGGTCAATGAAGCTCCATGTGCCAAGTTTAGTCATGATGAGTCATTGGCGAGGGTCTCAGTGGTCTCAGGAAGTGAGTGAAATGACTGCAAGTCCCATCATCCATTGTTAAATTCTTCCAAACCGCACCAGGATGTAGAGTGGGTCATGCTGGGTCTCTGTGTAAATTGTAGTCCTGATCCATCATCGTTGGCAGTTGTAATGGTCTTAGGAAGGGAGTGCAGGTATTGCAAGTCCCATCGTCCATGGTGCATCCTCCTTCAAACCGCACCTGGATGTAGAGTGCGTCATGGAGACTCAGTGTGCCAAGTTTGGTATTTATTGGTAATTGGATGAGGGTTGCAGTGGTATGAAGAATTGAGCAATGGTACTGCAAGTCCCATAATCCACGGTCCATCCCCGGCCAAACCACACCAGGACGTAAAGTGGGTCATGAGAGGTCTATGTGCGAAGTTTGGTCCTGATCAGTCATTGGATAAGGTTAGCAGCGGTCTCAGAATGTGAGTGGTGGTACTGCAAGTCCCATCATCCATGGTTCATGCTCCTCCAAACTGCAGTAGGATGTCGAGTGGGTGATGGGGGCTCTGTGTGCCAAGTTTCGTCTATATTGGGAGTGTTCTGACCCAGCCCCCTTTGGCCTTTCCTTTCCTCTCTTTGTCATCTCGGAATGTTGGAAATGAGGCTGGCCAATCAGAGACCATATGCAAATTTCCTTCTGTCATGCCCCGTTTCTGCCATGAACCCTCTTCTCCACCAGGGGCTCCTATTGAAGCTGGCCAATCAGAGACCATATGCAAATAGCACCACAGTGGCAGCCAATCAGAACGCTGGCACATACACTTCCGCCCTCCACAATTCCTCTGTCCTATACAAACAAACACTCTTCTTTATTATATATACAGATATAGATATAGATATAGATATAGATATAGATATAGATATAGATATAGATATAGATGGTGTGGAAGCTCTTTGACAAAAAATCTCCTGTATTTGTTTTGCTTGTGTTTCTTTTTGTTAAACTTTGTATACTGATATGATTGTGGACATCAGACATCATATGTAATCTGCCATGTGCCGTTTTATCACAACAGTTCTAACCAGAAGATGGAGAACATCGATGGGAATAGCTAAATCCAGGTTTTAGTGCTATCCTCTCTACCTCCCATGCTACCACAATACTGCCCCAACATATCTGGATTTCTAAAAAATAGTCTCAATGCAACTGACAAAGAGAATTGAAATTCACAAACCATGCATTGCAATAAACTTGTTATGCCCAAATTCAATTGCTCATCACAGAGTGGAACCACTGAATAACTAGGGTTTTGTGTACCATGAGACTAGCAACTACATTTAACCATTAGGATAAGAGCTCTTTGATGTTAAACCTATGCTCTTATGCAAATAAACTATGATAATATTTTGTCTATATCACACAAAATAGCAATAGTATAGTTCTTTTTAAAGAAAATAGAATCATAGAATCATAGAATCATAGAGTTGGAAGAGACCTCATGGGCCATCCAGTCCAACCCCCTGCCAAGAAGCAGGAATATTGCATTCAAATCACCCCTGACAAATGGCCATCCAGCCTCTGCTTAAAAGCTTCCAAAGAAGGAGCCTCCACCACACTCCGGGGCAGAGAGTTCCACTGCTGAACGGCTCTCACAGTCAGGAAGTTCTTCCTAATGTTCAGATGGAATCTCCTCTCTTGTAGTTTGAAGCCATTGTTCCGCGTCCTAGTCTCCAAGGAAGCAGAAAACAAGCTTGCTCCCTCCTCCCTGTGGCTTCCTCTCACATATTTATACATGGCTATCATATCTCCTCTCAGCCTTCTCTTCTTCAGGCTAAACATGCCCAGTTCCCTAAGCCGCTCCTCATAGGGCTTGTTCTCCAGACCCTTGATCATTTTAGTCGCCCTCCTCTGGACACTTTCCAGCTTGTCAACATCTCTCTTGAATTGTGGTGCCCAGAATTGGACACAATATTCCAGATGTGGTCTAACCAAAGCAGAATAGAGGGGTAGCATGACTTCCTTAGATCTAGATAACTCAGAGCCTTCAGTACAGTGCAATTTTCCCTCTTTTGCTGGAAGCCTGCGTCTCAACACAAATTTTGTGGAAACAGCATGAATCTAATGCTTCTTTTCTATTTCATTTTCACCCTCATAAAGTGTTATAGAGATATCAAAATCCTGTTGACTATGTTCTGACATTCTGCTGAATCTATCAAAGCAATTACTGGAGTATGGATTTTGGAATTCAAATAATATTGTATAGATTTTTTTCTTGCTTCCCCCCCCCCCCCCCCCCCGAACCAGCATTCAGCATGAACTAGATATAGTTGGGATGCCAGTCTTCTGCTCAGTGTTCGGCCCACTGAATATAACAGCCATTTTGTAATGAAGGGAAAGTCCAGATAAGTGTTATATTTTGCCCTTTGGTCAGTCAAGGGACCATGCCATTCACTTCGATGCATGCAATATTTCAATCTGTGTCCCAGTCTTGTCAGGATTATTTCACCTCAGTGTTTATCTGGCAATACAAATTGCTCTTGGACTTTCCAGTCTTTCTTTTTTGGATGGAGATTCCCTGCCTGCTGTGTTTTGTTGCTGCAGAGAAGCATGTTTTAATTTTCCTAATGACAGTCTGTGTCTAGCTCCAAAGGCACTACATCTATATCAGCCAGATACTTTGATTAGTCTGAGGGTTTCCTTCATTATTTCACCAGCGTAGCACAGCACTCTTCCACATCCCAAACAAAATGGAAGGCATTTCCCCTAAAACTAGTCATATTGTCTTATTTATAGTCTAATTTTCTGAGCCTCAGATGGAAATAAAGGCTATAAATACTGTATACATTAACTTCCTTCCAACAAGGACTGCATTTTTCTTGTATTCTGGCAACAAGTGACTTATTAGTAATAGTCATTCAGAATATAAGCTTCACTTTCAGGCACAAAATTAGAACAATTTGTTTCAAAGGTGAGTCACACGTATCAGTTTTCAAAATCAGTTCAGAAAAGAATGAACTTTTGCTCAACTGCATGTCCTCCTCCATCCTCTACCAATATTAACACAGTTTGAAGCTGAGTTGATCAACTGATAACATTCACTCGGGAACTTCTCTTACCACTACCAGTTAATATTTTACCACCAACTTTGTTCTTGGTTCTGCATAGAAAGAATCACTCCAGAAAAACTGAAGTGAGAGAACAGGAACATCATAAAGCCTGGAGATGTTGAGTTTTATTAGGGCTAAAATTCCCCAAATCTCCCAGCCAACATGGCCAATACTAGTACAGAAGTCCTGTGATTTATGGCCCCTGAAGTCAGTATCCTATGCTCTGAGGCTAACTGCAGTCCATTCCACAGCATACTGCTTCATCTTAATCAGTCCCCTGAAATATGAATCATCCCAGGGCACTGTGTATTTTAAATATTGATTCATTTTAAAGGAAAAGAATCAATGGAGGCTAACAGGTACTGACAACATTATTATATATTTCTGTATATGCCAATAAGACATGACTCAAGAGAATAGGCATAACTCATCTTGCAAGTCTGGTTGCACAGCAGGTTAAACAGCTGACCTAAGGAACTTGCTGTCCGAAAGATCGGTGATTCGAATCAGGGGAGTGGGGTGAGCTCTCGCTGTTAGGCCCAGCTTCTGCCAATCTAGCAGTTTGAAAACATGCAAATGTGAGTAGATCAATAGGTACCGCTTCTGTGGGAAGGTAACAGCGCTCTATGCTGTTATGCTCCTAGGTCATGTTGGTCACATGACCTAGGAAGTGCCTATGGACAACGTCGGCTCTTCGGCTTAGAAATGGAGATGAGCACCACCCCCAAGAGTCAGACTTGACTAGACTTAATGTCAAGGGGAAACCTTTACCATCTGCAAGCAGCAAGTCCATTGTTTTGCATAAGATGTCCTATGTCTAGTGTTAATTTATCCAACTTATAATCTCAAATTTCTCTTTGTGTGTCAAATAAATCACAGCGCCTGTTTGTCCTCCCCCCTCTCACACACACATATTCACTCACTCATGGCCTTCTTCTGGTTCCTCCTCAGAAGCTGACTGATTTCATATTTTCAGCATCCCGGCAATCAAAGACAACAAACCAGAGTGTGGAAGTAATGAGATCTATCTTTCCCCATGTACAGTACTAATCTTTCTTTTGGGAGCAACTGTTAGCAGCCTTAGCATGCATATTCTCAGTAGGTGTAGAATTTAGGTACAGCAGATATTGATGAATTGTCGAAGGCTTGATGAAGTTTCCTCTTGCTTTATATTAAACAGACCACTCTATATGCATTAGGGAATATCAGTTAGTTCATCCTCCATTTAGTAGTCTGCATTTTTTCCATCTTCCAGGTGGAATTTCTTTTCCTGCAACTTGAAGCCATTGTTCTGCATCCTATTTTCCAGGGCAGCAGAAAACGAGCTTGCTCCCTCTCCCTTATGATTCCCCTCACATATTTATACATGACCCTCATCATGTCTCCTCTCAGCCTTCTCTTGTGCAGGCTAAACATGCCCAGCTCTTTAAGCCACTCCTAATAGGGCTTGTTCTCTAGACCCTTGATCATTTTAGTCACTCTCCTCTAGACACATTCCACAATTGCGATGCTCAGAATTGGACACAGTATTCCAGGTGTGGTCTGACCAAGAATCCAGAATGACTTCCCTGTATCTAGACTCCTATTTATACAGGCCAAAATCGCATTGGCTTTTTTCGCTGCCTCATCACATTGTTGGCTTATGTTTAATTTGTCTACCTACTGCTGCATTCCCCATTCTGTCTCTTTGCACTTCATTTATTCTGTCTAAGTGGAGTATCTTGCATTTGTCTCTGTTGAACTTCATTTTGTTGGTTTTGGTCCATCTCTCTAATCTGTTAAGATCGTTTTGAATTCTGCTCCTGTCTTCTGGAGTATTAGCTATTCCTCCCAATTTGGTGTCATCAGCAAACTTGATGATCATGCCTTCTAACCCTTTATCTAAGTCATTAATAAAGATGTTGAACAGGACCAGGACCAGGACGGAACCCTGCTTATGGCACTCTACTCATCACTTCTTTCCAGGATGAAGAGGAAGCATAGGTGAGCACCCATTGGGTTCGTTCACTTAACCAATTACAGATCCACTTAATCGTAGTTTTGCTTAGCCCACATTTGACTACTTTGTTTGCCAGAAAGTCATGGGGGACTTTTGTTGAAGGCCTTACTGAAATCCAGATATGATCTAATAAGCACTGAAAGTCTAGAAATTTATAACCTTGAAGAATCTTCAGTAGTCATTTTTTGAAAGAAAATGCACACATTTAGAAATGCCTGGATTCTGTCTTTCTTTGTTTGTAATTAGTGAGCCAAAGTGGTTTATCCATTGTGTTAGAAAGACACAGCAAGGTCTATCCTGTCCAGCACACTATTTTTCATGGAATTGTTGTTGTTATACAGTATTTGTTTATATCCTGTTTTATCTCCACAGAAGGAAACTCAGCAGGCCAACCAGAAGCCCAGAAGCAGGACATGAGCAAAATAGCACACACCTGTTGCTGAGATTGAGAGGATGCTGACTCTAATACTTGATATAATATACAGCATAACTATTGTGAGTATTAGACATTGATATATTCTCTATTACTATTTTCTTTGCTGTTATAGATTAGACTCTGAATCAATGGGAATTAGGTAAATTGGAACTTTTTGCTGATTCAATAGGTTCACACTAGTTGCGAGTAACAATTGGTTTTAAGCCAAAGTTCTCACATTAGTTCATGTGTGCCATTATAATCACAAAAAGCTGAGAAATGCAAAAAGTGACGCAGATTTATATACCAATGGTTTCCACAAAATGAAAATATGATTTGCGTCATGGGAATGATTTACATATGCATCCCTGTAACCAAGATATTCCACATGGGAAAGTAACCTTGAGAAATAAGCAAAGCCAAAGCATTCTCTCTGAGTTGCTGACAAAAGGATTGCTCCTGCCATTTACCATGCTGTTTCAGTTATTCAGCACCAGCTGGAACAAGTGTATCAAATCAGACAACAGCTATCATTAATGCATTCTGAGCTGCTTTCCATTAAATCCAGATTATGAAGTGCAAAGGATAGTTGCAGAAGAAGAGCTAATCATATCAACTGATTTAGGCGGCATAAAATATAACATCAGCCATTTCCCTTACTATGTGCCATCAATCTACATTTCTCTCTTCTGGCACTTGAGTAGCTGAAAATGATACTGCCTAGGAATTACATTTTCAGATCATTTGTCCATGAGCATAGCATGCCCATGTGAACACAAGACATGGCTTGATATCCCTGGTTGTCAGACAGGGTATAATTGCATGGTTATAAAAAATGTAACTGACCTAGTAAAATGCAAAGCATCAAAACCATGACAAGTATCAGGAAATAAGCAGACTCATTTTGAAAAAATAACAAACCTTTGTATATAGATGAGTGAAGGATAGAACACACAAGTGCAAGATAGTTGGCACAGAACATTACAGCATGAACTTTTATGAGATTGTGATATTGTTAAAGAGGCAGGTATTTTTCCATGTTAGTAGACCACATGTTCATATAGGTGGGCAAAATAGAAACATCTGAAAAGCATTGATTTAATCACAATACCTTGTTAAAGAACCAATTTCACACCTTTGGAAGATAATACTGCTGTCTGTGACTTATCAGCATGGTTACTCTTCAAAACAGAAGTGCAACCAGCTGGAAAGACACCCTTTACAAATTTTATATTTTTCAAAAATAGTGTTAGTCCTCTCATGTAATAAACATACCTGCTGGCTTATATATAGAAAAATATAAAAGATTGTGTGAGAGAGACTACTTTTTCTAGTGCTTCTTTGAAAGCAAACTACCATGCTTCTGCCCAATAGTCCAGTGCTGTAATCTTGGCTAGAGAAGCAACTCAGGTTGGTCCTACACAAACAATATAATCTAGCTCATCTGTGCATTGCCCTGTCCTAATTTTACTCTCACTAGCATTACATTATCTGTTACAATATGAAATTTACTTCAGGACAAAAGGAGTGTCCCACCATTTCCATGTCATCATATTATTTTTGTTCACACCATCCTGGATACTACTTTTTAAAAAAAGAAAATCATGATATGCACAAGTTTGAAGAATATCATCTAAACTCAAATCTAATAGGCTTCAATTGGTTGGTGGAGCTGCTAAAGGATTTTGGTCAGTGGAAGGGGGGGGGGGGGGTTAAAGCAACCAACAATCCACAAGATGACACATCCATTCAGCTTCAAGTAACTGGTCGCAACTTGGCAGCTGACACACCGCTTTCATTCTCCCTCCACCCATCTGATCTGGTTATTCCCCATCACAGTTCTCCCTTTAACCCATCTGATTTGCATAGTTTTCATCCTACTCTTCCCTCAATGCATCTGATCTTACTCCCCATCCCAATCCTCTCTCCGACCATTTGATTCAATAACTACCCATTCTGATCCTCCATCCTATTCCTTCCATTCACCTGATGTGCTTACTTCCCATCCTGCTCTTCCCTTCATGAATCTCGGTCTGCTTTGGTGATTCCCATCCTAATCCCATCTCTATCCAACTGATCCACTTGTTTCCCATCCTGATTCTCCCTCCATCCATCTGATCCACATATTTCCCATCCTGATCCTCTATCCATCCATGTGATGTGTTTACTTCCCATCTTGCTCTTCTATCCATCCATCTGATCAGCTTGCTTCTCATCCCAATCCTCTCTCTACCCATCTAATCAGCTTACTCCCCGTTGTTCCCAGTGAAATAATGGCTGATCTTTCCTCATCCATCTGATCCACTTACACCCCATCCTCTCCAGTGACAGTGCCAGGGACTCATGTAATAAAATATATATTTTAAAGTAACACGCATCCTCCATGAGCACACTTTTGGAAGGAAATATTTTTGAAAATTGTAAGATCTTTCTATCAGCCAAGAGAAAAAAACCTTATGTAGTGGGAATGATCAGGTGATGATCTGGGAAAGGTAAACACACATCAATCAACACTGCCCAACAACCACACTGCAATTCACTGCAGCCTCAAACATAATTCAGAAAACAAAACCTACCAAAATTGATTTTAAAAAATCTGTAGTAAATAGACAATTATTTTAAATCATATTAAATGCAACAGAAATGCATTTGCTTTGAAAATGGATGGATGTTGTCTATTCCAGCAGCACTGGAAATGACGTAAGTATGGATTTAAGTTAGCTAGTATAGATCCGGCCTCAGCTCCAGTCTATAATTCAGTATATTTGTTTTAAAAAATGCAGTTGAAAAATAACCAGTTGTTTTTAAAATTAAATTTTAACAACTATCTTTAAAAAGCAACATTACATTGTTAAACTCAAATTGCTTTGAATCCCATTTTGGTGAGAAAGGCAAGATGCAAAACTTGTAATTAAACCAGGACTCAAGGAATAGCTCTGTGAAGGAAACACCCATGTTTCCCATATATGGGTTTAGGCCAGTCTTGCTTCTTTATTATCCATATGAAGTCAGTTTATTTAATTTTTCACAATTCTGGGCAGTTTTCAGAGAGGGAAATGCGAACTCACTAGTTAATAGCTTGAGGCAGCTTCAACCTATACCTCCAAACCCTCAAGCGATTGCTTGGAGATTGACCAAGCCTGATATAACTTTTGCAACATATAGTAGTATGTCATGTTTAAGTATGTTTTTGTGCAGGAAATGTTTGGAGGGTTGGTGGAGGCACAAATTTGGTTTGTCAACCTCTTCAGTGTGAACTGAGACCACACTGTGATGTATGAAATAATCTACACTTGGAAGTGAGAAGTGACATAACCAGTTTGTGGGTGGCATCAAATTATTCTGGTAATTGAAAATGGAATAGATTGCAAAGGGGACCAAAAAAAAAAAAAAAAAAAAGAAAGAAAGAAAGAAAGAAAAAAGAGAGCAAGTATTGTGCTATTGATATTCAGACATGTTAAGGTATACAGAACTTTTCCTCCAATTTTACCCTGCCAAATTTAAATCCAGTGGATACATTTTCCAACTACAGCTTTCACTGCAGAAAAATAAAACCTTTTTTTAAAAAAAACTGTAGGCAATCTTCAAAAGCCTTGGCAATGCTCACACATATCTGTTCTATAGCACTCACCAAAAGCTTTTCTGGTGTTAATTTTATTGAATGTAATCACCAATAATGGAAAATAATACTATTCTCTGTACTCTGAACCACTTCCATAAAGAGGAACAGACTGAAAATGGAACAAATGAACAAATGCAGTCAAGACAAAAGGCATGTTTAACTTGCCATCCTTACTGGAATTTCACAATGAGGCCTCTTGTTTTGTTTAGCTACTAAAATCGGGTTCTGAATGGAATATAACCTTGGCATGGTACTAGATAAGGAAACTGGCACAGCTGATCTCAACAAGTTATATGCTACCTAAATGTCAAGAATTGTTCTGAAACCACATATCAGAAAGGAAAATATTGGCGGATTCATGTTTAACTTGTGGTCTACTAAACCACCAATCCTTTTCACATTTTCTTTTCCTGATGTTACGCATCATACATTTGTGCATTTAATTTTTTATCACTGGGTGTACCACCTTACATTTATCCCTGATTAAATATAAAGGTGTCCATGGCAAAGACAATGTGAAGACTTGTTGATGTGTGCCATAATAATTCAAATGTCTATGTATGTCTTTGACAGCTGAAGAGTAAAAAGCAGCATGTTCATTTGAAACATGCTGCTTGAAGAGAGTCCTGCACAGGACTGGATGGCCTTCGTGGTCTCTTCCAACTCGATAATTCTATTATCTAAATCAGTGTTTCTTAACCTTCCTAATGCTGTGACCTCTTAATACAGTTCCTCATGTTGTGGTGACCCCCACCCATAAAATTATTTTTGTTGCTACTTCATAACTGTAATTTTGCTACTGTTATGAATCCTCATGTAAATATCTCATATGCAGGATGTATTTTCATTCACTGGATCAAATTTGGCATGAATACATGATACGCCCAAATTTGAATACTGGTGGGATATTGGGGGGGGGGGGGGGGTTGATTTTGTCATTTGGGAGTTGTGGTTGCTGGGAGCATTCTGAACTCCACCAATGATGGAATTCAACCAAACCTGGCACAGACATCTCCAATGACCTACAGAAGATGCTGGAAGGGTTTGGGCATTGACCTTGAGTTTTGGAGTTGTAATTCACCTACATCCAGAGGGCACTGTGAACGCAAACAATTATAGATCTGGATCAAACTTGGCACAAATACTAAATATGCCCAAATGTGAACACTGGTGCACTTTGGGGAAAATAGACCTTGACATTTGGGAGTTGTAGTTGCTGGGATTTATAGTTCACCTACAAAGAGCATTCTGAATCCCACCAATGTTAGAATTGTGCCAAACTTCCCTCACAGAACCCCCATGCCTTAAAGAGACTCACTGGCACGAACTTCCCTCCAGTCTCATGTGCTCCCCCTCGCCCACACATGCGCACCATGCTGCCATGCACTGAACACGCCTACTCTCTCCTCACTGTCTGGAGTCTCAGAAACAGACCTCCCCTTGGCTGAGAGGCTGGCCAATCACAGTAGAGGAGAGCTGTTGGTGAGAGGATTTGCCATCTGTTTCCAAAAAGGAAGAGGACAGAAAGAGAGATTTTCAACCTTCTCTGTCAAAGATATGTTTTCTGATGGTCTTTGCCAACCCCTATGAAACCCCCTTGTGACTCCTTCCAGGGGTCCCGACCCCAGGTTGAGAAATGCTGATCTAGATACTATGGATTTCCAAAAGGATACGTATATGATTCACATAGCCAACATACTCTCATATATTAGACACAAGATGAGACAGAGTGATTCACTGGAAAGGGTAACACACAGTAAAATAGAAAGCAGTAAGTAAAGAGGAATATCACATTATGAATGGATTAACTCAATCAAGGAAACTACAGCCCTGAGTTTGCAAGACCTAGGCAGGTGTGCACATGACCAGGGTGGTTGGAGGTTTCTCTTTCATAAGGCTGAAGTAATTCAAAGCCAACTTTATGACACATAAAATCAAACAATGGCTTGTTCACAGGTAAGTCAAACTATAGTGCACCACATATCTGTGAATCAGGAATACTTGTGATTGTGATGCATGTATAATGACTGAAACATTTGCATTGGTGCTGCACTTTTGGCAATTATCCTTACCAATATATGATAGAAAAACAGGAGGAAAAAGAAATGGTCACTATATTGGCATGCGGGGCTTGACGAATGCTAGGCTGGGGTGAAAATTGCTGGAAGAAACATTAACAACCTTAGATATGCAGATGACACCACTTTGATGGCCGAAAGCGAGGAGGAGCTGAGGAGCCTTCTAATCAAAGTGAAAGAAGAAAGCCCAAAAGCTGGGTTGCAGCTAAACATAAAAATAAAAAAACAAGATTATGGCAACAAGAATGATTGACAACTGGGAAATAGAGGGAGAAAACGTGGAGGCAGTGACAGACTTTGTATTTCTAGGTGCAACGATTACTGCAGACGCAGACTGCAGCCAGGAAATCATGAAATGCTTACTTCTTGGGAGGAGAGCAATGTCCAATCTCAGTAAGATAGTGAAGAGTAGAGACATCACACTGGCAATGAAGATCCACATAGTTAAAGCAATGGTATTCCCCGTAGTCACCTACGGATGTGAGAGCTGGATCATAGGGAAGGCTGAGCGAAGGAAGATAGATGCTTTTGAACTGTGGTGCTGGAGGAAAGTTCTGAGAGGGCCTTGAACAGCGAGAAGATCCAACCAGTCCATACTTCAGGAAATAAAGCCTGACTGCTCATTGGAGGGAAGGATAGTAGAGGCAAAGATGAGGTACTTTGGCCACATCATGAGAAGAAAGGAAAGCTTGGAGAGGACAATGATGCTGGGGAAAATGGAAGGAAAAAGGAAGAGGGGCCGACCAAAGGCAAGTTGAATGGATGGCATCCTTGAAGTGACTGAATTGACCTTGAAGAAGCTGGGGGTGGTGACGGCCAACAGGGAGCTCTGGCGTGGGCTGGTCCATGAGGTCACAAAGAGTCGGAAACAACTGAATGAATGAACAACAACATAATGTCCCTGACATTTTTAAAAATCACACAAAGCAACTCATGGTTACTACAGAAAGTTGATAGGTTTATGCTTCTGAATCAAATCTATGTGGTATTAGTTGAAATATTTTAAAATAAACCATGATAGTTTCAAAAGTGTATTTAAGTACATTTTATGAGTCCTGGTTGCCCGTGAGAAATGCCATGTCCTCATGCCTTCCTTTAACAATCCCACCAAACAGGTTAGCTCACCAAGGTATATGTAACAATAGTTGTTTTAGAACAAGTGACACCATCTAACTGTTGAATGCCTTACTCGATGGTCCAGAAACCACAAAATTATCTGACAGAAAATGTTCAAAATGGCAATAGGTATGGCTCATGAAGACAACAGATATATCTATACAGATTTCAGCTCTGGTTGCTGTTCAGTTGCACAACAACAACAACAGATTATTAAGTTATTTAGGTAACTTTAGATCAACTTTACCTTACCGATTTTTAATACCTGTGAAAAATTTGGTGATATTTTCCTAAATGTTTTATGCTAGACTACAAGCTGCTTAAGAGCAATTCACAAATGGAAGGTTGTATTTTGGGTTTCAGTTGTCAGAATCTTCCAGTAAGAATATACTCTCTAAAAAGTAACCCAAGACAGTGGTGTTACTTGTATAGGACTGGACAGTAAAGAGGAAAAAAGTTCATGGTTGTGAGGATAGTAAGCAATATATCATATAATGTGCAATGAGCAAAGAAAGTTCAGAATAATCACAGGTTACAAAAAAGCATAGCTCAACAAACTCTAGTAATTTTTTTTGAAATGCAGCACTTACTATCAATATGCAGTTTGCAAAAAATTACGCCATACCTGCATGAATTATCAATAGAAGTGTTTTTCCCATGCCATTGAGCGGGGAAGAGTTAGTGTTCAGTTTTCCCAGGCCTTAAACATTGGGTATATTAGGAAAAGAGATAACATGAGCTCATGGAATAAAGATAAAACAGTGATCCATTTACAGCCTATTCTCCTGAAACAGATCTTGCAGAGCTTTTTCTCTGAATTGGTAGACATAAAATCAGGACCTAACTAAAGCTCTGCAACAATTTGAACTATACATAGGTGTTTGGAAATATTTTGAGAGAAAGTCATATTGCTACTGTTCAAGGACAACTATGTATATCACTCAGTGCCTGGCTATCAAGGAGCTGCTCCTTAAGTGACCCAAATATTACAGCATTGCAAATCTCTTTTCCAGGGGTATTCATGAGTTGTTCATATCTGTATTCATATCATTGTAGCATTGTGCATTATATCATAGGCTCTTCAGGTTATTTTCCCTGTTTATTTGTGTATTTATATGCAGAAAGCTTAGACTGAGATGATGGTTTTAAAAGCTTTGCAGCACAGCACGATAGAAGAATAATTTTTACTAAGGTTGCAAAGATGATCCTCTTTATCCTCTGCATTTTTTAAAAAAAGATTTACAGCTGGCTAAGAATCTACGTGCATTTCCCCTAAAATGACTTACCATAAACAGCAATGCAGTATTAAACAGGATGTTGTGAAGGTATGAATGGCCAATGTCTGGACCCTTTGATTTTGTTGATCTGTAGTTTCCATCAGCTGTAGCTGCTGACTTAATCAATGGTGAGGATCTATGGGACTTGAAATCCAGTATCTTGATGACCAAATGCCCAGCCTGAAAGTACTGCAAATGTTGCAATAGTGCCTTCAGGTGTTGGGTTCACTTGTGAGAAAACCTGGCATTACCTTGTACAAATGCCACCATTTGAACTGGGGGAGCCACTGTTTCATTGCCTAACTTTCCAAGAGTGGTGATTGTGCAGCTGATCACAATTCTAGAAGCAAAATACAAAGCAGGCAGCAGCCAGGTTGTTAACTGGAGCAGCACTCAGGGAGCACACAACTCTTCTGTTGTGCCAACTCCACTGGCTGCCAATTTGCTACTGGGAACAATTAAAAGTGCTGGCTTTAGCCTATAAAGCCCTAGACGGGTCCGGCCCAGCTTACCTGTCCGAATGTATCTCTCCTTATGAACAATCTAGGAATTTTATAACGTCTGAGGCCCTGCTCTCAATCCTGCCTTCTTTGGGACAGAAGACAGGGCCTTCTCAGGTGGCCCCTCGGCTATTAGATTGGCCCCCTCCCTCCTGAGCTTCCAAAAAAAGTAAAAACCCGGCTCTTTGAACAAGCCTTTGTTAGTCAATCATGAAACTGCAGACATTCAACCATAATGGAAAATTATTAAGCAAAGATCAAGTAAAAACTAGTTATAGTAATTTTTTATATTTCATATTATAAATGGACACAATATGAGTAATTTTTGCTTTTCCTTGAGATCCCATAGAGTTTAATAACTCTGCAGCTTCCCAATTGTTCTTTAGAATATACTTTCATTTGCTTTCCATATTTCCTGACAGATTTGAGCAAGAATTTAGATGGATTCTGTCCCTGTTGCTTGAAGTAGTTTTATTGGTATGCCATGTCGTCCCAGGAACTCGCTTCTCCCAAGTGCTTTGACTGCAGCTTTCACTTCACTTTCCAAAATAATGGGTTCGTCTCAAATGATTCTTCATTGAAACCTGCCATTCTTTAATCTCTTTTATATAGTTCTTTAGTGTATTATTTCCACCTGCTTTTTAGTTCTGTTTGATCATTTAGTATGTTTTCCTCCTGGTGATACAGCTTTCCCTTTGATTTCTCAAAGCTTGTGGAAGAGGTCTCTTGTCCTACATTTTTGTGGTCATTTAACATTTTCGTACATTGATAGTTGTCATAGTTTTCATTTTCCTTGCGCACAAGTCATTAAACGGTTGCATTCGGGATTGTGACTTTATTTCTGTCCTTTTACTTTGCTTCTCATCTGTCCATAACTGCTTGAAGAGTTTCATCTGTCATTCAGTGAAGCATTTCATTTTGCCTGTAGATAACATCTTTTTGCATGTTTCGTCTTGCAGTGTAACTGGCTTCAATACAGAGTAATTTTGGCTCTTGGTCAATTAGGTTTAATAATATTATTTTTAAATATTATCTTTATATTCTACAGAGCTGTTCTTTAGATTGTGTTTTGGCACAGTGACTTATGTTGTGCTTTTTAACACGTAACTCAAATGTCTGATATCAGAAGTTCATTGCCTGCATCACAATCTGTTCTAGGTTTTATTTTTTCATAGAGAATATCAATTCTCCATCTTATGCTTTCTATTATATAGTCTTTCTACATTAGCTGTATAGGAGATCTTAATGTATTTGTCAGCCTGAATAACATGTTTGTAGCCAACAAACTTGGCTTTCACAAAATTCAATCACTTGCTCTCCTACTTCACTTCTTGATCTTAAGCTAAATTCTTCCACAATTTTGGTTTTGCTGTTTCCTACTTTTGTGTTTCAACCACCTGTAACCACCAAAATGCCCTTCTTTGGTGTGTGATCAATTTCTGACTAGACATCAGTGATATCATTGATTTTTTTCCTCTTCTGCTCCTGTGGTTGGAACATAAACTTAGATTACGGTTATATTGATGGTGTTTTCCTCTAGTCTTATTGATATTATTTGATCAGACTTTGTATTGTTTCCCTTGACTGCATTTGCTACATTTCTCTTCACTATTTGTGTGTTTCATTTCTTGAGTAAAATACTGTTATCAGCTGATTGAAATGTCCCATTCCTGTCTACTATACCTAATTCACACAAAATATGGCAATTTTTATATGTTCTGTTTCTTTTTTCACAATGTTTGGCTTACCCAAATGTATATTTCTTGCATTCCATGTTTCTATAATATGTTTTATCCATCTTTGAACTGAATGTCCTTGCAGCTTGAGTCCAGTTGAATCATTAGCGATAGCACTTTTCGTACATGTCCTTTGCTCTTCCCTAATAGCTTGTTAAGTGACTTCCAATCTGGGACTCTTATCTACTGTCTCTATCTCATTTTATTTTGAACTGCCTCATAACATTTTCAAGGTAGGAGGTACCACTGCGATCTTCTCTGAGAGATCCTCCACCATGATTATGGCAGATTTTGTCTAACTGCATATCAAAAGACAGCCTGAAATGGGAAACCCTAACAGCAGGACATGCATTTGCTAATTCCTCACCTTAGTTCTGTTTTGGATAATCTCTCTTTTTTTAATAAAAATGTTTTGTGATTCTATAAACCTTTGGGTTCATTCAGACACACTTGTACCTCCTTTCTCTGTGTTCCCAGTGGTTCCAACTCTGATGGCACTTGTACATAACAATTTGAGGGTGTTATTAAAAGATAATATAAGCTCAAGAATTAACTGATTGTCACCAAGGTTTTTTTTTTACAGCTTGAAGAGGTTCAAAAGAGAATAAAGTCAAATGCAATCTAACTATGATAATCCTTCATGAATAATATCCATCTGTTTTAGCATACACTCTATGCTGCCATATATCACGAAGCAGTCAACCTCATATATAAATCAAGGACAGGTATTGGGATCAAAACTTTGGATACATTTGCAGTGAGGAGAAAGCAGCAAAGCCACCAGAGGGTCAGTTGCCTCCCTACCACTACCAACATTTCCCCAGGCATTCAAGGAGGACGAAAATGGCAGGAAGAGTACAGCAGGTTGGTGTTTCTTTCAGATTTTCCTGGGATGGATTAAGCTCTTGTCTTTTGCCATTCTACTCAGAGAAGGGAATGGTTCCTTTTTCTGATTAGAGTTAAGGTACAGTACTCATACTGACCTGTAGATAATTTGACTCAGGCTTTGGGGTTTGATTTTTGAGGAAAAATCTTGGACTTATAGATTATTATATAGGCCTTTTAATAACATAACAACCTTCTTGAAATTAAAACTAAAGATTTTTCTTTCCTTTTATTATTGTTATCCAGAAGAACAACAGACACTGATGTTTTATTGGTCACAGCCACTTCGTTAAATGATCCAAGCGAAAGTTTCCCTCTGCAGGCTTAGTAAATGCAGTCAATTCAGGAACAAGCCTCTCTCGGTTTAATTTCAACACTGTTTATTTTCTGCCCCCTGCCCCAATAAGTTAGGATTCTTTTGGAAATTGTGGTCCATCATAGATATGAAGCAGCTTTGATAAAGCAAAATGTACATCATCTGACATGCTTTCATTAGGCATTTTTGTACCTGTACCACAAATCACTCTCACTGGTGTTTCTAAAGAGTTGTTAAGACTTCCTGCGATGCAGATACACACTCGCCACTATTCCATGAATTTATTGTTCTTTTGCAGTGACTAGTCTCATCAAATCCTCAGGATTCATTTTGTAAAGCTGCTGTTGAATAGCTGATGCTCTCAACCTTCAAAGTTGATTAAATTATGCACACAAAATCTGGTGACATCATAATGTGAAAGATATATAAAAACAGAAAATACCCTCCCCATCTTTATATAGAGATTTATATAGATATATAGGTATGTATGTATACATATGTGCATGATATTTCCCTTCAAACCCTCACAAAAGTAAGAGCAAGATTTGTGTAGATTAAGGGTCTTCATCCATCAATGGAATTTCTAGAAAATAAAAGAAAGAGTTAATTGGGTTTTAATTGTGAATTCTCTCATGGGAGGACCTGCAATTTTCTTGAGCTGTAATATGCCACCAACAAGGCCATTGTTGCTAAGAGATTAAGGCAGTCAGCTATGCATGGATTCAGATCATCTGTTTTTTGAACTTCATTGCACCTGTGAAATCGCTGGTTTGGTTGTCTCATAAAAATCAGCACAAGTAGCTAATAGGGAGCAAAACAATAATCTGACTACCCCATTTTTCAGTTAAGAATTCATCGACTATAGAAATGTCTCCCAACTTATAATCAGGACTAATTTGGTTTGGTTCCTTATAAATTACTGTAGCAGGTTGCATGAAGAAGCCCAGCATATAATATGCTCAGGCAACCAATCTTTCAAGAAGCTAAAATGTTAAAAGTTACTGAAATATTACTGTAGAACCTATCAAATGTTGGATCTTGGTGTATTTTACTTTGCTTTTACAGCAGAAGAAATTCCAGGCAAAAAGGAGTTAGAATAAATAACTGGGCTAATCTATTATCAGTCATACTGAATAGCTAACGCTAGATGGCTAGCTTTATTTTACTACATACATAGTACGCGTTGACTGCTCATAACTCTAGGCAGTATTGGATAACACAAAGCAATAGTAAAGCATCCCAAGTCCATTGAAATGCATAAGTTGGTACTGGGAAATCAATACTGCAACAAAATAATTAGATTGTTCTTTCTGATATAGTAATGGGATAGCAGGTAGATACACTGAATGTTATTGATTCACTCTGTATATACCTTATGATTATTGATGAGATGAAGAAATGGCCTTGTATAAGTAACTCACATTCTCCAGATCCATATTATACCAGAAATTCCCCATGAGTTGTGGGTTTTTAATCTAAAGAGATGTCAAATAGCATCATTTGTCTCTGAGATAAGCTATGATCTCATTAGGTAACTGATGTAACTGACAAAATGAGTCAAACTGACTGCAACAAGCATTCAGTGGTTTGCAGTGGGTAAAACGTTAATACTTCTCAATTGGCTTAGTTGAGGACACATAATGCTGGTGTTGAGCCTTCAGATATGTTTTACTTAAAGGATAAAATGATGTTTTGCCTTTTGTGATGCCCAGAGTTACACTTGTTGTTTCACTTCACCTTGTGCTACTAACGGCACATATTTATTGTTTAGTAAACACTCATTTTGGAGCAGAAACACAGAGAGTTAATGTCCAGTGGGTCTGTTAACACTGTGTGGCCAGCAAAAGCTAGACCTAACCCTGCCATTAAGGAATTCTGAAAGACAAACTCTTGGTAGAACACAATACATGGAAATGGTTATTTAACTTTGGATTATGAAGACTTAGCGTGTGCTCTTTTTAAAAAAAACAAAAAACCAGGAACAAAAACATAGACCAGAACAGAAACAGTGCTCAAATCCAAATTATTTCTCACAACCACAATCTGATGGCCTCTCCATATGGAATAAAAATAACTTAACACTAAAGCAATCCCACAAAATGTTCAAAAATCAAAATTACCATCTGCAATGTCAATGCTTGGGCTGGTGGATGCTACTTCTCCAGTGGTGCTGTTAATAGCATCAGTTCTCTCAGAGACAGGATATGCTCCTATCTGACACACTGAAGATGTGTACAAGCTTTGAAGAAGTTCAGAAGAGCCTGAAATGCTGTCGCAGGTATCAAACTCTGCTGGCAACCTGTCCAAATCATCCGGCCCAGGATAGGCTGGAGGGTTCTGATCGTCAGCCTGCAAAACATACCCCTGGCCTGCAGGGGACACACATCCTGGGGCTAAGGCATTCAGGCCACTGCTCACGGCTTCATCGTAGGAAGGAAGCATGACAGGAACACCGTCCACCACCACAAAGTCAGGACCCCCGCTGCAATTCTCCTGAGCACCTCTAAATTGGGAAAAGAGAGCGAGAGGACAGCGAAATACCATAATAAATAGGTTTCACCACATACCATGTTTTTAATCATTTGAAATGGAGCTAGTGCATCATCAGTAATTACTTTAAATATACTCAGGAATCTGTTCCTACTGATAGTCATGTGCAATTTGTCACAATCAGGTAAATAACTCTAGCAAACCAAAGAACAGTCGGGGAAAGGAAAGGAAGCAGCTGGGAGGCACAGATAAGAAATTCTCTCTGTTCTCACTCTCCACTGTAAACATCAGGCTCTATTAAGATTCCTGGAATCAAAGACACATAAATGAGGATGGGAAATCCTATGAAGGAACAGTGAAGCCATGCCAAATTATTTTAATTATATTCTGGATTTCTTTTGCTCATCATCACCAGCTGACTAAGCACCAGAGCCAAACGATAAAGCTTGTAGTTGTTTCTTGTTCGGAACAAGAAGGATGAGAGTACTCGCTTCTTAATAAATGCTATCTTAGGGTGGTTCGTGATGTTTAAAAATCTAAGTAAAATGCAACAAAAAACACAGAAATAAATATACCAGGTGTTTTTTTCCGTGTCAGGAACGACTTGAGAAACTGCAAGTTGCTTCTGGTATGAGAGAATTGGCTGTATGCAAGGACGTTGCCCAGGGGACGCCTAGATGTTTTGATGTTTTACCATGCTATCAAGATATATCATCAAGTTATACTGTTCAGGCCATAGTTAAAAAAAAACCAGGAGGAATAAAATGTTCCTAGTATCTTAAAGATAACAGAATAACCATGTAAGTTTTTTTTTTGAGAGGGCACCATATTTTCCGTCCTGTATCTTTAAAAACCCACACTATGCTTCATGACGAAATCTTAACATTGGAAAGGTTTTTCTGAGTGAAAGCACTGTTAAAGTACTAGAGTCCCAAGCCATTAAAAGGCCCAAACTAGAAAAATGCATGGAAATGGAAAGTTAAGGTAAATATCTTAAATTCCAACTCATTTACGTAATAATTACTTCGTGCAATCTCATATAGTATACTGACAAATACATTAGGTTTTTCTTGGTGTTTCATATTGACATTTGGTTTGGGAAGAGAGGGAATATGATATGTCCAGGTAATATTCACTAGCTATGGTTTCTTCAAGCTCTTGATGAACTTTTTATTGATGCTCCTATAAAATCACAGTGCCTTCCTATGAGAAGTGCTGCTAGGAAGACATGTTCAATAAACTACTCTCTAGGTTTTTGAAGTTATATACTATCTGTAATGCTAAATCAATCCCAAATGAAGCTTGCAGACATAGGATCAACTGCTGCAGTATAAACTTTTTTTAAAAAAAAATCTTGATGAGAATAGTACTAACCTTGGAAGAAACCGTGTCTTAAATTTGGTCTGGAACATTCTGGCTAAAATGACTAAGAGAAGCACCAGAAGAACACTGGTAGCAGTGAATGCCACAATCTTCCATGTTGTCAGAAGAGTTTCTTGTGTATTTGGCCATGTTTGTTCTGTGATACAAAAAGCAAGGAAAAACAGCCGTGTTAGTAATTTATTTTTATTAGAAGCCAAAATAATTTGAACCTAACGGTTCCAATCAAATAACAAACATGATACACTAAATGCCAGTACATTTTAATATTCATAATATTTGTAAAATTATTTGTAAACCAAGCCTATGAAGGTATATCTTATTTAACAGAGTATGGTTTGTTTGTTTATCTACAGTATTTATATTCCACCCTTCTCACCCTGCAGGGGACTCAGGGAGGGTTACAATGTACATATACATGGCAAACATTCAATGCCATAGACACACAACATATATAGACACATAGAGGCTATTTAACATTCCAGCTTTTCATGAGGGTATTCTGGCCACCAGGGGAGCTGTCACTTCACTGGCCATTTGTGGCACTGACAAAGTACTGCCTCTTTTTTTTGCAGGCTTGCTGGAGATTTTTATGGCATTGTAAATTAGTTAAATTGGCCTCCCCGCATACGCGGTACCTAAATTTTCTACTTGACAGATGCAACTGTCTTTCGGGCTGCAAAGGTTGACAGCAAGCTACACAAGTTGGTCAGAAGCTCACTCCAACCCGGGGTGGCTTTGAACTCATGACCTTATGGTCAGTAGTGATCTTAATACAGCTGACTCCCAGCCGGCTGCACCACAGTCCCAGTGCTATATGGGTTCCTGGACATTGCTTCTTTAAGCAAGATTTGGTACCATATGCAGAAATAACATGGAAAAAATAGGCATAATTTTTTCACCATTAAAAAAAAGGAATTCAACATACTTTAAACTCCTTTTCTTTTCAAAATCAACTAAGCACAAGTGAAATGAAACAACCAAGCCATGTAAGGACTGTGTTAATAAACAAAGGTCTTTTGAACATTTCAAAGTTTCTGCTGTTTGCTTTGCCTATTCTGGGAAGCTGCATGAATCAGTAGGATTGGAGGAACTAGAAACCCACTCTTCCCCAACTCAAGCTTTATTTCAATGGTTACTGCGGGCAAACTGCTGCAACGTGGCACTGAGAATCTGTGATTTTCTAAATCCTTTTTCATGATCTTCCCATTGTCAATACTACTTAAAAAAACATCCAGCCTAGATAGAACAAAATATAGCAATAGATTGGAGCAGCACAAAAAGACTTTGTAAAAAGGAGTTTTTTGGTCAGAGATGTTGGTAATTGAGATATTCCTATATACAAAAATAGCCACTTTTCAAGGTAAAAAGACCATTACATTAAAATTTCAAGCACAAAAAAGAAGTTTAGCTGACTATATACCAATTTTATGTTTGTATTAGAAATGGCAAGTTAACATTATTTACCTGTTTTGACACAGTACACTTGATACGATGGAAACCATTCTCCATACTGGCAGGTGATATACTTGTAATCATTGGTGAGAGTGTAGCCAGGATCACAATAGAATTCAACCACAGTTCCATGGTTGTAATGCTCACAAGGCCGCGGGTGGCAAATGTAATCTCCATGAATCACCGTAGGAGGTAGTGGACAAACTTTGAGAAACATGCAAAAGAAAAAACAGGGGGGCGGGATAGATTAGGTACAAGAATATATTGTATCAATAGATGTAAATTGAATATAACACTGCATATAGCTTCATGTTATACTGCCTCAACACAAGAACACTTTTATGTGTATTCCTTAGATTAATGTAATTTAATTCGGCAACAGAATGGCACCTACACAAAGGAAATGGCCATTTTCATACTACTGTTAACACAACCATAAGTTGTACAAATATGAGTTCCTGATTACACTGCAAATGACAAAAAGTCTCAGAGTAATAGACTAGATTGCGCAATGGGTTAAACCCTTGTGCCAGCAGGACTGATGACCAGTAGGTCAGCAGTTCGAATCCAGGGAGAGTGGGTTGAGCTCCCTGTCAGCTCCAGCTCCCCATGCAGGGGCATGAGGGAAGCCTCCCACAAGGATGGTAAAGCATCAAACATCTGGGCATCCCCTGGGCAACATCCTTGCAAACGGCCAATCCTCTCACACCAGAAGAGACTTGCAGTTTCTCAAGTTGCTCCAGACATGGGGGGGGGGGGGAGCAACAGAGGGATAGAGCCATCCGTTCTTAGGAAATGCAGGCAGTCCCTAAGGTACAAACAAGATGGGTTCTGTAGGTTTTTTCTTAGGGTTTGTTTGTAAGTCGAAACAAGTACATTTTTAAGTGTAACTCCAGCCAAATATATATATTAGCTTTCAATGGCATAGGGAAGAGTTAACACCTCTGTGGTGATTGTTTTGCTGTCTGTGCTCCAGTTCAGAAGATTTCTCCTCACATTCTGTTCCTGTGATCATTGAATTTTGAAAAAAATTGGCCTGCTGTGACAGCAAGGATTTTGGTGCTAAAGCTTCAGTGGAGACACCTTTTCCCTATAACTCTTCTAAGTGAATTTCCCTCCTGAGGGGCAGATTCCTCTCACTTCTTATTGTCTCACCCCCCGTTTTTAACTATGAGTAAGTGTGATGTTTGAAACTCAGGGACTGCCTTTAGTGACAAAATGCCAAGAGATCCAATGAAGTTTACTTGGGGATGGTAATAATATTGTTCATTGCAATACATATATTTCTGTTTCAACTGGAGGCAAGTACTGCCTTTTTACTCAGAAACACATCAAACACTTAATGTTTCTCTGGTTCCATTTCAAACATAAAGATTTGGAATACAATCACGCTTCCCAACAGCAAAACACTTTAAGGGACTAAGTAAATGAATAATGAATACCAGTCAGAACAAAGCAGGGATATGTAAAATCTACTCAAATCAATATAAGTTTTTTTGTGTGTCAGAAGTGACTTGAGAAACTGCAAGTCGCTTCTGGTGTGAGAGAATTGGCCGTCAGCAAGGATGTTGCCCAGGGGATGCCCAGATGTTTTACCATCCTGTGGGAGGCTTCTTTCATGTCCACGCATGGGAAGCTGGAACTGACAGATGGGAGTTCACCCTGCTCCCCGGAACTGAACTGCCAACCTTCAGATCAGCAGTTCAGCAGTCACAAGGGTTTAACCTATTGCGCCACCACAGCTGCTTATCAATGTAAATGAAGCACACAGCAAAGTACTCATCCTACTGGTTTAAAATGTGTGAAAACTTAATTTCAATGACCTGTATTTCAGAACACATAAAATGGGTAGCCAAAAGTGAAAGGAACACAAAGCCGACTTCTAAAAGAAGGATTTAAGACAGCTGCTATAACATTAGAAGGGACGACATTACTTGCAACACATTATTTTGGATGAAACAATGGAGAAGTAATTGTCTTTTTGAAAATACCTGCTTCTGTTTCTCTTAAAACTGACTTTGCCCACAAACACTTGGGCTAGAAATGTCTTCTTCCGAGCTATTCTCAAAGGTATATTTGGTGATAACACATTTACTATGTGAAATGTTATCCGATTACTCATCATCATGGCAATTGGATTCAATAGTTCTGTAGTTATTCAGAATGTGTCCTTATTCTGACTGGAGCCCTTGGTCCACTTTATTCATTGCTGTCCATTGACTGTAAATGGTTTTCTAGTTTCGGATGCCAAGGTCTGAGCCTGAGATAGCCATACATTATTTATAACTCTTATATCTCTCAGCTGGAATCCTTTTTCTTGCTTTATAGGCTGTTTCATCTTTAGCTTTAAAATGCCAAGCACCTTGCATACTCCTTTTATGTCTTGCATATTCATTTTATGGTATAATAGGCAGATTTAATCTTATCATGATTAGAATATAAGGTATCATATAATTAAATGAAATCTGAATACAGTGCTCCTTACAGCCCAGTTGTGGAAAAAGATATCTATAAGCATGGGACAATGTTGTACTCTTTTGCAAAGTTCAGTGTAGAAAGACTGAACAGGACACTAAGAAGAGAAGCTACAAACACAAGGATTGGGAATGTGCCAGGATTTTTTTCTTCTGCATTCACTACAAGAAAAATAACTTGAAGTTCTTTTCCATCCAAAACATACTTATTTATTTAAAACATTTATATTCCTTCTCACCCTGAAGGGGACTCAGGGCTGAGCACAACATATATACAGCAAACATTGAATGCCAGAACATAAACTATAAACATTCATAAACACTAAAATCTATTATTTCCATGTTAAAATCAACTGTTTAAAACAGTTTCAAATCATCCATACTGAATCCGGTCAGCAAGGTAAAGTTTCCTATTGTTGCCTTATTGCACTGTCCCAAAGGCTTGGTCCCACAGCCAAGTTTTTATTATCTTTCTGAAGGACAGAAAGGAAGGGGCTGATCTAATCTCACCAGGGAGGGAGTGCCATAGCCGAGGAGTGATCACTGAGAAGGACCTCTCTCTCATCCCCGACAATCATGTCTGTGATGGTGGCAGGACTGAGAGCAGGTCCTCCCCAGAAGATCTTAGTCTCTGCGGTAGTTCATAGAGGGAGATGCGTTCCGACAGGTAAATTGGGCCGGGGCCGTATAGTGCTTTATAGGCCAAAGTCAGTACTTTGAATTGTGCTAGGTAGCAAATTGGCAAGCAATGGAGCTGACACAACATGGGAGTTGTATGCTCCCTGTATGCCACCCCAGTTATTAACCTGGCTGCCTCTCATTGGATTATTTGACGCTTCCGAACAGTTTCCAAAGGCAACCCCGTGTACAACGTGTTGGAGTAGTCTATCCTAGATGTAACGAGCATGGACCACCATGGGCAAGTCTGACTTCTGAAAATATGGGCGCAACTGGCACACAAGCTTTAATTGTGTGAAAGCCCCCCTAGCCACCGCAGAAACCTGAGGTTCCAGGCTCAGTGATGAGTCCAGGAGGACTCCCAAGCTGCAAACCTGCACCTTCAAGGGGAGTGTAACCCCATCCAGCACAGGCTGTAGCCCCTATGCATTGTTCAGCCTTCTGACTAACCTCTGTCTTGTCTGGATTCAACTTCAATTTGTTCACCCTCATTCAGACTGTCACAGCGGCCAGGCACCGGTTCAAGACCTGGACAGCCTCCTTAGCTTTGTAGATGCGGTAATAAAACTTGGATGGATTGCAGCCATAAAGTAATTAGCTTTATTTACATTATTCACAAAGACTCAACGCAGCACAGGGCAAGACTATCTTCTCCGGCGAAAGCATCTTGGCAAGATGGCAATTGTAACCTTCTTCTTATCAGTAAAGACACACCTCTCAAATAGTTTCTTGATGTCCAAAGTCCGGTATCATCAAGAGGAAGTAGGAAATCATTTCATATCTGTCCTTCTAGGGAAGACTCAAACCTCTGTGGTCTGTCAACTCTACACATGCTAGGCAGCTTTTACAAACACAAGATCACAGCTTTAAAAACATACACTTTGAAATCTCCCAATAAATCAAACATATCTCAACAAGCATCTGGCGAAAAGGAGTAGCAGAGTTGGATGTCATCTGCATACAGATGGCACCAAACGCCAAAACTCCAGATGCTCACATCCAATGGCTTCATGTAGATGTTTAACAACATGGAGAACAAAACTGAGCCCTCCAGGACACCACAGGACAATGGCTGTGAGGCCGAGCAGGAGTCCCCTAGCAACACCTTCTGGATACAATCCTCCAGGAAGGACTGGAGCCACTGCCGAGCAGTACCTCCAAGCCCCATCCTTGTGAGGCGATCCAGAAAGGTACTGTGGTTTATGGTATCGAAGGCTGCTGAGAGGTCCAGGAGAACCAACAGGGAGACACTCCCCTTATGCTCCCTACAGCCCAGTTGTGGAAAAAGGTATCCATAAGTATATGATGTAATAATATGTATAAATTCTTTAGAAATGAAATATGCAACCTTCTGGAGTGACCAAAATCAGTAGGTATTATTATTCCCAACATGGAGAAGAACATTATTCACCTGCTTTTAGACAAGTGTAAAGATGGGAAAACTCTAGAAGAAAACAGATGGCAATCCTGATTCATACATTCATACATAGGAATTCAAACTCAGTTTTCAGTGAGAAATACTCAGAGCTCGGAGACTCGATGGATGAAGCTGTCTGTTTTATTTTCTACCATATTTGAGAACAATGATGATGAAGATATTGGTAATGGTCTGGGAACATGAAATCTGCAGAATTTTGGGAATGAACTTTCTAAAATAGTCCACTTGCTCAGAACAAGGCAGAAATTAATTAGAGACTAGACAAAATCTCAGGAGCCATCAGAAGATCATCCCTGACACAGATTAGACTATCTATTAGCCAGCCACAGATGTTGCTTACTTGGAGAGATGGCAGCTCTCTTGGGTCTTGGGCACTGAGATCAAGACCCAAGAGAGCTTCTGTCTCTCCAGGTTTCCTACCACCTCCCCATACTAATGTACGCATATCAGGGCAGATTTGGGGACTTCTATAGATGACTGCAACACTGCCTTGGAAGACTGCTCGGAAGCTCCAGTTAGTCCAATGGACGGCAGCCAGGCTGCTCACCGGCGCAGGGAACAGGGAGCCAACAACCCCACTGCTATGCCAGCTCCACTGGTTGTTTATCTGTTACTGAGCACAATTCAAAGTGCTGGCTTTAGCCTATAAAGCCTTACATGGTTCCAGCTCAGTTTACCTGTCTGAATGTATCTCCCTCTACGAACCACCAAGGACGTTAAAATCATGCAGGGAGGCCCTGCTCTCGGTCCCACCACCCTCGCTGATGTGACTGGTGGGGACGAGAGACAGGGCCTTCTCTGTGGTGGCTCCTTGGCTGTGGAACTCCCTCCCCAATGAAATTAGGTCTGCCCCCTCCCTCCTAGCATTTTGTAAAAACTTAAAACCTGGCTGCGGTATCAAGCATTTGAGCAGTAGATGTAGCAACTGGGAAGAGAATGTTTTAAGTGATCACAATGGATTGACCTGGACTATGATTATGAACCAGCGGACTGTTTTAAATTGAATGTTCACAATTGTTTTAATTGCTGTTTTAATTGTAACTGTGTATTTTAATGTATTGTCTGGCATTAAATGGTTTCCTATTATAAGCTGCCCTGAGTCCCTCTTCAGAGGTGAAAAGGACGGGATTTAAATGCTTGAAATACATACATACATACATACATACATACATTCTATATGCCAAACATGAGCACTTATCATTGTATAATTGCCCCTCTCACACACAAACAGTAATGTTTACAAGGATATGTTCCTCCATAAATTCTTGAGATTTTACCTGGCTGTACCTTTAGATTTGAGTCTGGATATAACAACAGAACATAAGTTGATTCTCACAAACAGTAACACCGTGATGTGGATTAGACTTAGAGATGTGAATGACTGAAAGTCACATACTTGCTTCAAGGATGAAAGGGGATTTGAACTTGAGCCAAGAAAGCCAAAAGGATAATCATTTATTTAAATGTTTTCATGAGTCTAAAGTAAATTAAAGCATCCACCATCACAAGGCAAAGTAATTAAGTAAAAAAAACCTTCGATGTTTAATTTCTCTTACTAGATTTTTTATTTTGATGGATGAATGTGAAAACCTGTATTTATTATTCAGCAGCCAGGTGCTCTAATGCACTGGAGATAAATAAAAAAGGGTTACCTAAAAGGTTTGTGTTCTTTTCCTTCCAAGAAAAGTGCAAAGCTGTCCGCTGCTCCCCTCTACAGGCTATCGTGTTTATTTCATGCCTTTATTATGCAGCAAAGACCTACTGCATGGATATAAATAATGCACACACCAATTCACAACAGTAGATTTTCCACAGAAATCACGATTCAGTAACTTCTCCCCATGCATCTACTTCCATTAATAATGCATTTCAAAAGTAATTCCACTCCTACCCGCTCCCTCCACAGCAAAAGAGCACAACACGACATTAAATGAACCTTCAGGAGAGGCTGATTGTAATATGCAACACTGTCTACTCTACATGCCCTAGAGAAAAGGCTTTGTTTGCATTTTCACCACGAGAGGTTTCATAAATTATAATAGCTTGAAACTAGAGCACGTAATTCACAAAGAAAGCAATATTTGACTTCTTTTCCAAGTTGGACTCAACCCAAGGGAAAGACTGATGATTTATTAAAAAGTCAGCAAAAGCTCTGAAATGCTTTCCATGTCTGCTTTAAAACAACTCATTGAGATGGGAAGGAATCAGGGGAAGGGGGTTGCCTACATGCACCAGACTCATCTTTTTCAGGGACCAAACTCTCACCAGGATAATCTTTGCTTATTAAAGTACACATTATTATCTGTTGTCTCTAGCCAGTTCTTTGCTTTCCTATCATCTTTGGAACTGGGACCTGGCATAGATAACAGGCTGTCAGAGATGTGACTATACAGAGCACTCATCCAACAGTAAGCAACATGACACGATTTTCCACTAGGCAGATTTACTGCTTTAAGAAACAAAATTTCAACCCTATAGTAATGCTACTTCTTGCCTATCCTGACATTCAGAAATAATACTGGTTGGGCATCCTTTATTTGGAATTCCAAAATTGACAACGTAAGTGGCTGAGACAGTGACAGCTTTGCTTTTGATGGTTCAACATACACAAACTTTGCTTTAAGTACAGGCACTCCCTGGCTTACAAATATCTGACTTGCAAAAAGAAGGGCGGCTATAATGATCAGGGGTCTCGAGAACAAACCCTATGATCATCGGCTTAAAGACCTGGGCATGTTTAGCCTCAGAAGAGAAGGCTGAGAGGAGACATGAGAGGAAGTCATAGGGAGGAGGGAACAAGCTTGTTTTCTGCTGCCCTGGAGACAAGGATGCAGAACAATGGCTTCAAACTACAAGAAAGGAGATTCCACCTGAACATTAGGAAGAACTTCCTGACTCTGACAGCTGTTCAGCAGTGGAACTCTCTGTCCCAGAATGTGGTGGAGGCTCCTTCTTTGGAGGCTTTTAAGCAGAGGCTGAATGGTCATCTGTCAGGGATGCGTTGGATGTGATTTTCCTGCTACTTGGCAGGGGTTGGATGGTACACAAGGTCTCTTCCAACTCTATGATTCTGTATATTCATAGTTAAGAATGGGAATGAGACAACAGGAATGAGAGAAATCTACCCTTAGTAAGGGAAATTCACTCTTGAAAGAGGTATCATGGGAAAAAGGTGTCTCCCCTTAAGTTTTCTCACCAATCTTTGTTTCTACAATAAGCCAACTTTTTCATAATCCAGTTATCATAGGAACAGAAAGTGAGATGAAATTTTCTGAACAGAGGTACAGATAGCTAAACAAATACCACAGGGGTGTTAACCCTTCCCATATAAATTAGGCTGGAGTTACATTTAAAAATGTATCTGTTCTGATTTACATACAAAATCAGCTTAATAACAAACCTCCAGAACATGTCTTGTTCTTAACTTGGAGATTGCCTTTACAATATCATGGCAGATATTGTGTATAAAACTACCTTCAGTCTATGTATGTAAGATGCCTATTAAGGTTAAATGAATTTAGTGTTAAACTTGGTTCCAATTTCAAAGATCCCCCCCCCCCTGGGGTGGGGGAATGAAATATGGGACACGTCTAGTTCCAAGAATATTAGGAATATTCAATTTTTATGGGGGAGGAAATTCAACAATGTGAAAAGAAGAGGAGCAATGTATCACAGACTTCCACAAAATTAAATACTTTGCAGCAAACTAAATTTATACAAAACGAAGATGGAACTCACAGAATACAAGAAAAGTTAATGGTTCCTCTTAGAATCATAGACTCATAGGATTGGAAAAGACCACTAGACGCCACCCAGTCCAACCCTATTCTACCATGCAGGAATACACAATCAAATGACATCCTGACAGACGACCATCCAGCCTTTGTTTACAAACCATGAGAGAAAAAGACTCCACTATAAGAAAGAACTAAATACAGTAAATATTGTAAATCAGCTTGACATTTAAACTCCTGAATCCAATTGTTAGACATGACTAGAGTAGGCCCACTGATGAAATCTACCTTTATATATGGTAAGTGCCTTTGCTTCAATGGGCTTCCCTTATCAGCATTTAGGTCAAACTAATTTAAGCTAGTACTTCTTCAGAACATATACAACATGCAATAACTAAGGATAAACATGACCTCTGCAACAAAATATCAAAATATTCATAAATTTTACATCATTTTAATAAGGAAACCCATGTGCTGCACTGAGAAGTACAGAAATTATACATATATGCATGAGTGTATTTAACTTCCTATAATTACAAAATTTTGAATATGGCATATTTGAATCCAAGGAGTCAATGTGAGGTTAATTAACAATTTTGAAAGCTGTGTGACTAGTATTACTTTATTGTAATTTTATTTTTTTGCTCATTAAATATTAAAAATAGTTACTTTGTTCCATAGCCAAAGATTTACAGATTACATGCAACCTGACAGTGTTGTGGCATGTAATGACAGATGACACAACACAGAGAGATATGCCTTAGAGCACAAAAATAATTAACAGACATATGGAAGAAGGATGTCAGCTGTAACAGAGACAGAGGCACAAATTGTGTAGGAGTACTAAAGGTCCAGCTAAAGTCGCTATGAATCCACTATAACACGATCAAGTCACCCAAATTCGGTGCCATAGATATCCTCATGGCATGGCTACATGAAATTCATCTAGGATATAACATATTTTGCACAGGAATGAACACTACAAATTTGTTTTAATAGCACAACACTGAAGGAATTCCCCCTTCCAGCAGCATAATGATTTTAAAATAAATCAAATCTATGGTGTAAATGCAGAATCAGTTCAATGTTTTAAAAAGAGCAATGAGGAACATATACAAATAGCATGCATCTGAGAAGATAAGTGCCAAGAAACATATAATGAAAATTGCCATATTTTGTTGGAACAGAAACCTTGATTTAGAAGAACAACATATGGTAAAATGTGTGAGAAAATTGTTGTTATTTGTGCTAATATATTACAGTGGGCTACTGTGTTTATGTTAATCTGCTGGACAATAGCTATCATTTTTGAAAGAAGCAGAAGTGACCCCAAAAGGCTTAAAGGAGGGAAAAGACCCAACTGTAGTAGTCTGTGAACAAATATAAGACAATACAGAGTGGCAAACCACGGACTATCTGTCCATACTACTGGAATGTTCTGAAAAGAGCAATGAGGAGCAAGTTCCCTTTTAGTTCCTTTTAGTTAGTGTAAAAGCCACTGCATTGACATACTACCATATATACTACTATGCGTTACACAATGGTAGATTAAAGAAAGATGAAGGGAGGGGAGGGGAAAAAGAAAGAGTAATACTCTAACAACCACCATGTCAGACTACACAGAGAAACCATTGAAATCCACATGCATGTGGACAATTTCAACAGAAAGGAGAAAACCATGAAAATGAACAAAATCTGGCCACCAGTATTTAAAAGAACCTCTTAAAATCAGGATCATGTGTAGTCTGATATGGTAGTTGTTAGATTGGTCCAACATTTCTGTGTTCTCAAATAATATGCTGTGTCCAGTTTGGTTCATCAGGTGCTCTGCTATGGCTGACTTCTCTAGTTGAAGTAGTCTGAAGTGTCTTTCCTGTTCCTTGATTTGAGTTTGGGCAATGCTGCGTTTGGTGGTCCCTTGTCCACAGCTGCATGGTATACGGTAGACTCCTGCAGAGGTGAGAGAATCCCTCTTGTCCTTTGCTGAACGCATCATTTGTTGGATTTTCTTTGTGGGTCTGTAGATATTTTGTATGCTGTGTTTCCTTGTCAACTTCCCTATGTGGTCAGTGTATAGCAAGAACACTTTTCCTCTGGGTGGATCTTTGTCTTTACTTTCCGTACAGTGAAACAGATTGATATCCATGAAAGCTCATGCCAAAATAAAAGCCAGTTGGCCCTAAAAGTGCTGATACATTTCCCTCCTTTCTATGCTGCAAGAGACTAACAGAGCTGCTACTTTGACAATTGCAATGGAAGTTTGTTTTGCATTTATGGCTATCATTAATAGCAACTATGATGGAGAGAGATATTTGCAATGGGGATGAACTGGAAATGGAATACTTCCTGTTATTTTAACTAATGCAGTATTCAATGGATTCCACCCAAAGATGCTTAAGCAGCCTTGTACCTGTGCAATAGATTTTTTTTTCTTCCTATCTTCCACTTTAGTACTGGAAGCCCCTTTCACCACAAATCCTGTACATATAACTTTTTAATGTAAAATAAATCAAATGTCTTTATTAAAACAACTTTTCCCCTTATGTTCTTTTCCTCCAATAACTCTATATACTATCAATAGATGGGAAAATAACAGAGCAAGTTTGAAAATAACCAAGTTATTATTGATTCAAATTGCTCTTCATTCTTATTGTAACTATACTCTTGAGAATAAGAGTGTTTTGTTCTTGCAGGAATGGCTAAGAAATGAATTTTCTGCTAATACAGATACACATAGTCTCTATTCTCTCTCTAATTTGATGTATAGCAAGAGGATACATTGTGAAAATTATCAATATTTTAAAAGATAACCTTTCAGTTTCATCTAGGCCTTCCTCAAATGAAATAAAAAGTCAGTGACTTTATAATCAATCCTTTTAAAACCAAGCAAGTGTTGGGCATCAAAGAGCCAATCATATTCCCCCTTCTCTTTTCAATTTGTTAAACATCAATAAAACAAAAGGTTGAACACTATTTATAAATTAAAGAAGTTTGATTCGACATTTTGCTAAGTATTAACGGAAAGTATAAATATCTGGAGAGGTGATATTCTCAGACTAGGGACGGGCAATGAGATCCATGAAATGTGAAAGAGAATATGCTAGTCTGCTCTCTGCTATATTTCAACACTTCCTCTGTAGATGCCTAAGGGACGTTTCAGAGATAGATCTCAGCAGGTGTTTGCTAATGCAAGGAGCCTAGATAGTTCAAACTGGCTATATAAAGCTGCATTCACTGACCTGGTTCTTCAGTTCAAGTGACTGATGATCAAAGTAGAATTTGGGAGGGATGCTGAGATTAACCTATTCTGCCACCCACAAGAGGATTTCTTTAGAGCAGTGGTTCTCAACCTTCCTAATGCCACAACCCCTTAATACAGTTCCTCATGTTGTGGTGACCCCTCCACCACAAAATTATTTTTGTTGCTACTTCATAACTGTAATTTTATGAATCATAATGTAAATATCTGATATGCAGGATGTATTTTCATTCACTGGCCCAAATTTGGCACAAATACCCAATACGCCCAAATTTGAATACTGGTGGGGCTGGGTGAGGTATTGATTTTGTCATTTGAGAGTTGAGGTTGCTGGGATTTATAGTTCACCTATAATCAAAGAGCATTCTGAATTCCACCAATAATAGAATTGGGCCAAACTTCCCACACAGAACAGCCATGACCAACAGAAAATACTATATTTTCTGATGCTCTTTGGTGACCCATCTGAGACCCCCCTTGTAACCCCCCCCCCCCCCAGGGGACCTGACCCCCAGGTTGGAAATGCTGCTTTGGAGATATGTTCTTTAGAAAGCAAGCTTGCAAATGAAATCTCTGTTTAGCTTTCAAGGAAAAGCAAAGCTAAATACAAGATATGTAAATAAGCGATACAACAGACCACCCTAAAGTACTTGTATGATACCATGCTAACAAATTTACTCAGATCTCCATTGGCTGGGATGTTGTAGTTGATATAGATTCAGTGGATATTAACTGTGGCACCTGCTTGTTCCATACTATTGAATATATTTCATGTTCTGCAACTTGAAGATTTGGTCAGGATCCTTGGAGAGGTGGCAGCCACCACATACGTACACTATTGGGTCCATGTCACTCTTGTCACATAAAAGCAGCCAGAGACAGACGGGTTGAATGAGAAAAAGAGGTGGTGCTGAAGTTGTCACTGAAAAGAAATCCTGCCTGGGGTTCGCACCATAAGAAGAATTAATACCCACTCTCCAATATTACTTTCTTGGGCAAGATTATAGGGCATGTGGTGATCTCCCAACTCCAGGGGTTCTTGGATGAGATAGATCACCTAGATCAGTGGTTCACAGCCTGTGGGTCCCCAGGTGTTTTGACCCACTACTCCAAGATATCCCAGCCAGTTTACCAGCTGTTAGGATTTCTGGTAATTGAAGGCCAAAACATCTGTGGACCCACAGATTGAGAATCACTGACCTAAATCCATTTCAATCAACCTTCAGGCCCGGTTGTAGGACAAAGGTAGATTTGGTTGTCTTGGTGGATAAAATGTATTAAAAAACCCACAAAGTTAAGAACTTGGAATTATACTAAATTTCCTTTGTCCAGAAGCTAGCCACTTCAAGTGCCTCTGGTGTTGCTGTAAGAAGGTTCCCCATTGTGCATGTGGCAGGGCTCAGACTGCATTGTAGTAGGTGGCCTGTGGTTTGCTCTTCTCCACACTGCATGTTGTAGACTCCACTTTGTGACCTCATTTCTTAAGATTAGCTCTGCATCTGATGGTGCCAGAGCGCAGCCTGTTCAATGCCTTCCAAGTTGCCCATTCTTCTGTGTGCCCAGGGGGGAAGTTTCTCATCCGGTCTCAGCCACTGTGGTTTCAGGTTTTAGCCTACCACTTTTGGACTCCCGCTTACTGAGGTTTTCCTGCGAGTATCTCTCTAGATCTTAGAAAACTATTTCTTGATTCATGCTGGCTCATATCTGAACAGAGGATGGGCCAGAGATGTCAATGTCACACGCCATATAGTACTCTGTTCTGCACTTCATCTACTTCCATGGCCATATGGTACACTGTTTGCACTATCCCCCTTGTCTGGCCCTTTTATAGCTTGGTCACGCCCATTTTAGTAATTCTGACAATTGGTTTTTGTTGAACTTTTTCTGGAGCCTCAATGCAATCTGTTTTATACTTTTCCATCTAGTATGTTTTTATTTTGATTGCTGTATTTTATTATGCTATTATTTCAATTGTGTTTTTGCTTTAATTGTTTTTGCTTTTATGTTTTGTTTTGTGGACACTTGTCCCACATGTAAGTCGCCCTGAGTCCCTTCAGGGAGATGGTGGTGGGGGTATAAGAATAACAATAGAGCAATAGTTTCGAATTACAGGAAAGGAGATTACACCTCAACATGAGGAAGAACTTCCTAACTGTGAAAGCTGTTCAGCAGTGGAACTCTCTGCCCTGAAGTGTGGTGGAGGCTCCTTCTTTGGAGGCTTTTAAACAGAGGCTGGGTGGCCACCTGTCAGGGGTTGGAGTTGAGAGAGACCCACGAAGTCTCCCTCCCTCAACTCAATGATTCTATGATCCTATCTCCCTCCTATTTGACTTCCAGGGGAAGACTTTCTCTCTATTCTGCCATAATGACAGTTGCATTGGGTAAAGATGCAATGAAAAGCCTTCTCGGTGGCTGCTCCCAAATTTTGACACCCAACCCCCCCCCCCCCCAAGAAAAGGCTTGGCTGACCAACATCTGCTCTCTTTCTGCAAGCACCAAAAGGACCTCCCCATTTGGCTCTTCATGTATTGTGGCAAAAGGATCTTTTAAGCGTGTGTGTTATGCTTTTATCCTTTTATTTATGTTTCAATTTTTAATAGAACCATTTGTTAGATGGTGTTTCAACTTTTGTATCAAATAGGTTTTAGCTATACTGCTGTTTAATTTGATGTGAGTTGCCTTGAGGCAATATATATAAATAAAGTAAATAAAAATAAACAACATTTTATGATTTTCTGTTTCAACAGCCACTTGGAAGAGCACACTAAAACATACCATATGTATAATCTACTTTTACCCATAATCTCTGTGTATTTTAATACATATTTTATAGAAATACATTTTAATATGTATATTTATGGTATTTTTACAATATTTATGTGTTTTAATTATTCTGTAACCCGCCTCAAGGAGAGGCGGGTAAGAAATATAACAACAACAACAACAATCTCCATCCCCGGCAGAGTTTTAGTTTTGCTTACTATTTCATTAATTTTCTTTGTGTGGGGTGTTTGCCAGAATTAGCATCATTTTGCAATATTAATTAAATAGCAAGGATACAATAATTGAAAATTGAAAGCAGAAGATTATGAGTATTAACCAAAATGCTCTTCTATTCATTTTTCAGAGATTAAATCTTTTCAATAAGTAATATCGTGATGCACATGCAAAACCTTCTAGTGATCATGGTTTGCATACACAATGATTTCTAAAAAGGTCCATTAGGGAAAATATTTTTTGCAGCAAGCACAGGTTAGAGACAGAATACCAAAGCAAGTTCTCCTTCTACACATAAAAAAAATGCCCAAAATGCAAGAAACTAGATTTTAAGAAGTTACTTGCAATTGCATCCAATTTAACAAAGCCAAGAGGTGAACAACTTCAGAAAGTTCAAGAGCCATTTATGCCTCAGTACTCATTGCTATATTATAAAGTATAATGTCTTTCTAAAAATGTGTTTTGCTGTTGCTGTTGTTGTTTTAACTTTGCCAATAAAAACTGCCATAGAGACTTGTATAAGAGAATGGTACTCCTAGAGCAGGCATTGGCAAACTTCAACCCTCCCACTTGCTTACTGAAAGGTTGCAGATTCGAATCCGTGGAGCAGCATGAGCTCCCGCTGTTAGCCCCAGCTTCTGCCAGCCAAGCAGTTCAAAAACATGCAAATGTGAGTAGATCACATTTGCATGTTTGCACGGCGGGAAGGTAACAGTGCTCCATGCAATCATATTGGCCACATAACCTTGAAGGTGTCTACGGACAATGCCGGCTCTTCAGCTTAGAAATGGGGATGAGCACCAACCCCCAGAGTCGGACATGACTAGACTTAATGTTAGGGGAAAACCTTTACCTACCTATTACTATAAAATAATTCTGAAAATGTGTGGCTTGACTATACAGGGACATCTTATATAACAGACCAATGGTTTATAGAATTCTGAAAGGTTTTCCTTTTTTTAAGGAATTAAAGTATCGATTGTAGTTACTTGTGAAGAGAGCAAATACTTACAATGGAACTGTATAAGTCCCAGCTTCTTTTGTTCGGCTGCCTCAACCACAGTTTGAAAATAGTCACTTTTCTGTTTGTTTTATGAGGGTGGAACTTAAGGGCTCGTCCAGACAGTACCTTTATCCCAGGAGCGTCTGCAGCAAAGAGGAGGGTGGCCAGACACCATTCCCTATAAACATGGAAGCAATCACTACAAAAGGCAAAAAATGCGAGATTTCCAGGTACTGGAACATCGCAGTTCTGAGCTGAATATCCACATCTTCAAATACTTGTGTGTCCCTAAAATCGGAAATCATGGGATTTTTTATCTAGGTTTGTTCCTGGGTTTTGGATGTTTGTTTCTGATTGGTTGGTTTCTAAAAAGAAGGTGACAATTGAGTAGAACATGTTTGTTTCTGTGGCAGATACTTCATGGAACATCTGGAGGGCACAGTTTCTCTGGCCAGGACGAAGATCAGAATTTTGCAGTGATTTGCTGCAGTGATTCTCCGCATATTTGTATAATTTTTTTAAAAAAAACTACAAAGGTTTCCAGGAGATGTCCCATGGCAGCTATCTTGGGAGCCGCTAAATCTCACAACAAAAGCATCAATGAAGCCAGAAATCCCAGGACCAACAGGTCTGTATGTAGACTTCTGAAGTCCTGGGATTTTTTCTGCTCCTGTTTTAAACCCGTAATTTAGTGCTGCCTGGAAGCGCCCTAGGGAAACCCTTCCTGGTTTGTTTCAATAAGTTTGCCCGCTTTTTGCCTAAGGAAAGAGAGCCATCTTTACTTTAGGGTTATTACCACCAGAGAATCTTAGAAACAAGACCTGTCTGCATTTGGTCCCAGTGAGATCCAGGCTAGAAATGCCCAAGCCATTTCTAGCCAATAACTAACTAATCTGGGAACGCATCCGGCAATACTGACCTACCTCTGGTCAGTGACCGTCTGGGGAGTTTCCAGCTCCTTCACCAATGTGCCAAGCCTCAATAGGAGGGAGTAGCTCTCTCTACCTCCAGCCTGATCACCTAGGGCACTGGGTGCCCAAGAGACCCCTTTACCAGAGAAAATGAGCAGGGGAAACTTTAACCTGTCCTTCATCTCCGGAATCATCCATGAACAGCAATTTCAAGCATAACCAGTTACCTTCAAACTTTAAGTATGGACTTTGTTGTGGGGAAATCAAGATAGTGCCTGGGTAGACGCAATTAATAAATCGTTATAGTTTCTTGAAAGCACTAGCGTGGACATTGATTCTGTGGAGTTCTTTGATCAAACAGGAAGGCAATCTAGCATCCTCCAAGCTGATAGAAAGTCAGGACACATCAACGCTAATGACATTTAAAGCAGCTTGGGTGCAACAGCACACTTACTTTTAAAAGTGTATCTACAATTACTACTTAGGCCCAGCAAATGTAACACCAACCAGATGCTTTCAAAAGGTATTAACTTTTTCAAGCTCTGGAAATGCCACTTTCTAGCATGTATTGTCTCCACAGAGCAAACTGTGATGCCAGTCAAGTGATTGCTCTCTGATATGACAGAAACATGGTGATTTTGGAGCTGCATTTTATAGCTCAAGTAACTGAGAATGCCATTATGCTCACAAATTGCCTGCTCTTCTGGGCCTTATATCTACTTTTCATGCTCCTTGTTATTTCATGCTCCTTGTTATGTCTCCATGAAAGGGCTTTGGACAAGAGTGTCTATCAATAATTCATAACCATAATATTTAAGATGTTTAATTTAATGTTTCTTTTTCACTGTTTGCATTATATGCTGCTGGAAGCTGTTTTAGTTTTAGCGTAACTCCAGTGAATGAAGAAATAAAATAAAACTCCAGAATTCACTAGCAATTGGTGAAAGGCTATCAAGCATTGCTGTAGAGAGACAAATATTGTTTGACACTTTCCAAACATAACCAAGAATAGATTTTAATCTGAACCTCTCAAGTTCCTGATAGAGCATTATCGAACCAAGAAGAGCATTGCTGCTCCCAAATAGACAATCAATGAACAAGAACATGTATGCGGACTAGAACATCCTGTTGCCAGTTTTAATTAAAGCACATTAGATGTAGACAGAGAAAAATTGCTTAGTATGATTTGGAATTCTGCAGTGAAAATATTGTTTGAAATTCAGTTGCCAACTAGACCCACTGAATTCACTGCTGAATAAGTTAATACTGATACAAACACTAGTAATTCAATAGGTTTACTCTACTTGGGAATAGCAACTGGATTTAGGCCTATGTTACTGCTACTTCCAAGTCTGTCCTTTTTTTTCTTTTTCTTTTTTAGTATTGATGCAAACTATTAGTGGGCAAGGGACCAGGCAAGGCAATGTAATGCCTGCCTCCACATCAGAAAACATTTGTGTGTTGCTACAGCATACATTAAAATGTGTTTTACTAAATATATTGCTGATCAAAAGTATAAACTTCCTCCCTCTGAATTGCTACTGTTGCTTAAATCCAAACCACAACAAGGCACAGATAATTAGAACAGTAATATATAGTGTATCCATCATGAAACAAACATGCACAGACAAACGCTCAACTTCTCTCTTGATAGATTATATCAATGGTAATGGGAAATTGATTGAAGCACACTTGAGAACGGTTTGAAAAGAAAAAAAATGTGCTCTCTCATATTACATTTCTCCGTCTGCACCTGTCACAATTTACGCAACATATTTGGATATTATGTGTGTGTGTGCGCGCACGTACACACAGACACACACAGACAGAGTCCCTGGATTATGAACAAGATATGTTCTATGTGTTGTCAAAGGCTTTTATGGCTGGAATCACTGGGTTGCTGTAAGATTTTCAGGCTGTATGGCCATTTTGAGAATGCTTCTGGAACATGGCCATGCAGCCCGAAAAACTTACAGCCACTTACAGCAACCCAAGATATGTTCTGAAAGTTTGTACTTAAGTTGAACTTAAGTTTGTACTTAAGTTGGTACTAAAGTTGGAACAAGTACATTTTAAAGTGTAATTCCAGATGACCCCCCCCCCTCATTTTTTAGTTTGAATACTACAGGGAAGGGTTAACACACCTCTAACATTAGTTTTGCTGTCTATCCCTGTGATAATTGGATTTTGAAAAATTTGGCTTGTTGTGTAAACAAGGATTGGTGAGAAAGTTTCAGTGCAGACACCTTTTTCTTCCAGGAGTGAATTTCCCTTTCGAGGGGTAGATTTCCCTCACGCCCTGTTGTCTCATGCCCTCCCCTTTTGTAACAAGGAGTCATATGTAAGTCAGATGTTTTTAACTCGGGGACATACATCTTGTTCCCAATTTCAAAATATGAGGTCTTGTCAACATTCTAAGAGGAGTTCAAAGTGAACCACCCAAAGATATCGTACTTCACACGTTTATTTGAGCACCCATACCTAGCAGAAGCATGGGCAAAACATTAGTATGCTTAAAAGGAAGGGAAAGAAAACATGGTCCTTGGAGCAATTTGTACACTGCAGAGGATCCAATGACACCACCAATAATTATAGTTCTGGTGGAGGATATAGAAGAAAAGAATGCTATTAACAGTGACAAACACTGCTTGCCAGCCCATTAACTTCTTTAGACACACTCAAGACTCTATTGAATGCCATTTTAGACCCTCCTTCCCACCTATTCCCCAATTGTAGTCAGTCAAACTATACCATTCTTTGGGGGAAATCCATTTCAGAAATGGGTTAAGAAACAGTGTTATGTATTGCTCTTCAAACACACACACATAAGCAACAACAGCACAAAAGGCTCATAGTACTGTCTGCTTATTTAAATGCAGTCTATATATTGAAGACTTTTATGTTGAAGTCCCTGATTCTGAACATTTCCAGAAAAATGACTATATGTAGTCCCTCTCTCCTAGCATACATTTCATTTATTACTTTAAAACATACAGCTTGCTTCTCCATACATTTGTGCCGAGGGCAACTGGCAGCATATAAAACCAGCCAAAACAATTTTGCATTTTAATACATAGAGCTGTTGATAACAGTGAAAGAGAAATTCCTTTTCCAGGCAATGCTGGAAGAAACATGAAAGTGGAAAGTATATTTCTAAAGATCAAGGAATGTAAGTTTGATATTTTAAACCCAATACACATTTAATAAATGGTATCAATAAAAAAATCCATAATTGAGTCATGTATCATTTTACAATTTGACAAGTTGACACAAATATTATGCATTCTAGAAATGTTTGAAAGCGTTACATGACAATACTGTATTAGAAACAAGATACTTTGGTTCTACAATCTTTCAGACTTTTTATTAAAGCAAAACAAAAAAAGTTGATCCATTTGCATACTCTGAGAAAAGGATCAAAATATCACATAGACCTGTTCAGATTAGGCACAGTTATGCACAGGCTTTGCCTTGGCCAATTATAGGGATTTCAATTCTATAAACGATATATCATTATGTGATCAATGCTGGTATCCCTTATTATAGGTTGGATCTCCACTGCCAAATGATGAAGTTTGAACTAAATTATATGGTCAGTGTAGTAGACTCATATAATGAAGTTGAATGCTGTTCAGACTGCATTATATGTGCCTACCCTGACCACATAATGCAATTCAAACCGCATTATTTGGCAATGGAGATCCAGCAATAGATACAATTCAGCAACGATCACCATCTATTTAACATTTCATATATTGGTACCTACCCTTAATAAACAGCCATAGGAAGTTGAACTTTTAACTGCTTTGTCTGGATTGAGATGGTATGTACATTGTGGATGGTATCTACAATAGGACTGATTTGAAATTGCTATATCTCTGCAACTACAAAACACCCAGGAATTAAACTCTTACTACTCAAAAGGGTGGTGCACAGAGTTTCAAAAGGTGACTGCTAGATGCATAAACTGCTCCTAGTCTCAATCATTTGCAAGATGACGACCTTACAGCATCTTGTGTTCTGCAGTTCAGCAAGACTCTTGATGTTGTCAATACGGCAGATGGAAGACGCATAGAACATTTATAAGATGGCTAGTCTAACTTGATAATTCATTAAACTGTTTGTAACTTTTTATGTAATTGTAACCTGTTGCCATGGTAAAATATGCTCTTTGAAATTGGGTCCATCATTTTGAGACACCCTGTACTTATTTGATCATTAGCCAATAAAGTAACAGAGCTCACTGCAACTTATCAGAGCTTGAAATTAAAAGCACTATCTCTTGATCTATCTGCCATCAAGCATAATTAAGGCCTCACTAAAAAGGTGGATTTTTAAAGTTTTTTTTCCTAAAAACACTGGGTTTTCTCTGTTTATATTAATGTTATCAATCTTATAGGGATTATGGAAAATCCAACCTCAAATAGGGAAACAAGTCATCTCGTTCTAAATGAATTAAGTCTCCAGGGCTGGATCAACTACATCCCAGAGTATTGAAGGAACTAGTGAAAGCCATTTTGGAAACACTAGCAACCATTTTTGAGAGTCCTTGGAGAACAGGACAAGTCCCAGCAGATTGGAGGAGGGCAAATGTGATCCCTATCTGCAAGAAGAGAAAACAGGCCAACCCAAACGATTACCGTCTGATCAGCCTTAGGTCGATAACAGGCAAGATTCTAGAAAAGATGGTTAAGGAAGTGGTCTGCAAACACTTAGAAACAAATGTGGTCATCGCTAATAGTCAACACAAGTCATGCTAGACTAATCTGATCTCTTTTTTCGATTGTTACAAGCTGGGTAGATGCAGGGAACACCATGGATGTAGCATATCTGAATTTCAATAAGGCCTTCAACAAGGTCCCTCATGACCTTATGGCAAACAAATGAGTCAAATGTGGGCTAGGCAAACCTATGGTTCGCTGGATCTGTAAATACTTAAGTGAAGGAACCCAATGGGTGCTCACCAATGCTTCCTCTTCATCCTGGAAAGAAGTGACGAGTGGAGTGCCACAGGGTTGTGTCCTGGGCCCGATCCTGTTCAACATCTTTATTAAATGACTTCGAAGGCATGATCGTCAAGTTTGCAGACATTGGGAGAGATAGGTAATACCCCAGAAGACAGAAGCAGAATTCAAAATGATCTGAACAGATTTGAAAGTTGGGCCAAAACTAGTAAAGTGAAGTTCAACAGTGCCAAATGCAAGATATTCCACTTAGGCCGAAGAAATGAAATACAAAGATACAGAATGGGGGACAATGCCTGGCTAGATAGCTGTATGTGTGAAAAAGATCTTGAAGTCCTCGAGGACAACAAGTTAAACATGAGCCAACAATGGCATGCAGCAGCTAAAAAAACCAATGGGATTTTGGCCTGCATCAATAGGAATATAGTACCTAGATCCAGGGAAGTCATGCTACCCTTCTATTTTGCCTTGGCCAGACCACACCTGGAATCACACTGTGTCCAATTCTGAGCACCACAATTGAGGGAAGATGTTGACAATGTGTCCAGAAGAGGGCGACTAAAATGATCGAGGGTCTGGAGAACAAGCCCCATGAGGAGCAGCTTAAAGACCTGGGCATGCTTAGCCTGTAGAAGAGAAGGCTGAGAGGAGACATCATGAGGGCCATGTATAAATACGTGCAAGGATGTCATAAGGAGGTGGGAGCAGGCTTGTTTTCTGCTGCCCTGGAGACTAGGACTTGGAGCAATGGGTTCAAATTGTAGAAGAGGAAATTCCACCTGAACATTAGGAAGAACTTCCTGACCATGAGACCTGTTCAACAGTGGAATTCTCTGCCTCAGACTGTAACGGAAGATCTTTCCTTGAAAGCTTTTAAACAGAGGCTAGATGGTCATCTTTTGGGGGTGCTTTGATTTATCGGCCTATAGCTGTATATATTTGATGTGGACTATATGTTTAATGTTTTAACTGCTTATTACTACTTGTTTTATTTGTATATTTGAAATTTTAATTTATTTTTGAGTTGTTTCATAAGTCATTGTTTAGTTAGTTGTCCATGATTTGATGTGTTTTGTTATATATATATTTTCTTGGCATTGAATGTTTGCAATTTTTGTTGTAAACTGCCCTGAGTCCCTTCCAGGAGATAGGGCTGGATAGAAATAAAGTTTAATTATTATAAAGTTTTATTATATTTAGCTTTTCCTGCATAGCAGGGGGTTGGACTAGATGGCCCATGTGGTCTCTTCCAACTATATTTTTCTATGATTCTATAATTCTATGAGGCTTCTCCCTTATTTTAATCCTCTGTGTGCCCCCCATTTTGAAAAACCTTCTATCCACGAAGAGACTAACTTATATTAAGTGGAAGCATGCTGAATATTGTTTCTTGTTTGATCCCATTATATTATTTCCACAACCCTCAGCATTCTGTAGGCAATAAGCAGCATGCTAATATTTCTTGTGTTGTTTTTGAAGTTGCCCTTTATGAGTTTTGTCCTAAATATTTTTCGACTTCAGCAAATTTTAGAGCTCCTTCCCAACTATGCAAAAACCTCCTTCATGTTTCTTAGTAGCCCCATTTTATATAGGCCACTGTATCTCAGCACCTGATATTAATCTACCTTGGACTACACAGTATGCTGATGAATGCAGACCTTGCTCAATCAATCACACTGGAAAAACAGGATTTATTTTCTACTTGAGAAAAGCATATTGGAAATGATACATTAGCTTTATTCTTCATTCTGATTCACCACGCATTATGAACCAAAACCATCCTCCCTCTGAGATACAAAGGAAGCAGATGGCAATAGGGAAAGCAATTTGAGCCCCAAAGGTATCAGTTTGGATTGGTCTGACGCTCTCCATTTTATCTGTGCATGAAATGCACTGGAGCCCTTGCTTCTTAAATGAACATTACGTGCCTTTTCTTTTTTCAAGACTTTCCATTTTTTTCAAAAGAGATTTAGAATAAAAAGGTATTAAATTTCTTTGTAACCCAGATTAGCTACTGTCTACAATACACTAAAAATACACTGATCAGAATGCTATGGGAAATATACAATATTTCTCGATATAAATTCTGCCTCATCTGTCCCTCTGGACAAAGGAATATTGTCTTTGTGAAGGAAGCATTGATCACACACAATAGCCATTTCTGTTCTTCAATTTTAGCTTGCCACATTCATGGTATTAATTTATTCAATTTTCCAAGGTTTTGTAGAGAAATAAAAAACCTCTAAGGACTGAAGATGCTCGGTGGGCAAGAAATGCTGACTGATAATTGGGCAGGGATGGAAAAACTGAGGAGGGAATTGAGTATCCTGAAAAGCGGTGTGTCACTTCATGGTGCAATGTTTTGTTATAGATTCCAGTTACAGTTCCTTAATAATAACACTTTCTCCTTGAATACAGATAAGCATGTAATATAGTCCGCAAAGCAACACTCCACTACAGTTTTCAAAAGACCTGAAAATAATAGCTTATTTAGGAAACTACAATGAGCGTGAATCATGACATTCTTTTACAGTGTGTTTAAAAATGAAACACACTATATGGAATATTGAAGTGTGTGATTTGATCCAGTATTTTGAGTTCCCTGGTCCACATGTGTCAAACTCAAGGGGCCAAATCCAGCTTTCCATGTCATTTTATGTGGCCCTCCAGATAGTGGATAACAACTCCTGCATTCCTCATCATTAGACATCATGACTAGAGTTGATGGGAGCTGTGATACAGTAACATCTGGAAGGCTGCTGTTTGTTCTGGTTAGTCAGGATGGCAAGTATGAATTTAGATATAAGTCTTGTGGATATGATATTTGACTTTAAAATGTCCTTTAACCTTTCCCCAAGCTGAAAGCCACAAGTGCTGCTGCATTGCAATTTCCATTATACCCAGTCAGCATGACAGATAATCAAAAGTTAGGGGAGTTTTCGTTCAGTAACATCTGGGGACCGAATAATATAACCACAACTTTTAATAATAACATCTGGGAACCCAACAACAGCAACAACAGCAACAACAACAACAATTTAAAACTCAGAACAACACCCAATAACCTATGGTGACAACTATCATAAGACAAACTGGGTAAGAATTAAAGATCATGATGTAAAAACAGAATAGTTGTCCCTCTGTATCCACAGATTTTCCATCCACTGATTTAATTACTATTTGAAGGCATCCATAAGGTCAATGTGGCCCACAATGAGTTTGATATAATTTGTCAGAGTCCTGCCCAGTTCATCTCCACAAAGCGGCCGAGCACACAGACATAGTCCAGGAGCAGTCCGAGGTCAATCAATCAGCTAGGCAAGGATGAGATAAGTGCCTTCCAAAGCTAAGCTATCTCACCAATACAATTCCCAGGAATAATTCACAATTTAACATCGAATGTATAGTCCGTCTTCCAAGAGATCACAACACATGACACAATGCTCAAAGCTGCAGGTCATAAACTTACATTGCAAGCAGCAGCTAGGTATTCTAGACTTCAGCTATTTATGCAGATGTCTCAAGTGCTCCCAGCTGCTGGCTCTCTTTTCAGCCAAACAACTAGATCTCCTCACATAAATCCCACCCGCCCTTAACTGTAGCCGGTCCAGAATACTCAACACTTGGTCTCCCAACTCAAGGTCTCAATCCTGCCCTTGCGTAAGCCCAGAGGAGTGGCAAGTCTGTCACTGTCCACTTGGGGTTGCTGTTTTTCCTGTTCCAAAGTAATTGCCTCTTCAGTCGCTGCAGGCTGGGAGAAGTAATCCTTCCTCCAGCTTCTCATTGTCAGTACGAGCCATGACACCACTGGCCTAGTCCATTCTACTCAATCACACCATTAGAACTCATTGGTAGAGAAAGCCTTCATAAAACTGGAGGTCTCAACCATCAATAGAATGGAGCCACGGCAATTCAAATAGTACCATACTACTGTGAGTCCGAAATGTGAAAACACTGTATTTCCATTTCTTATGAAGACATGCCAAGAGGAAACAAGGTATTCCTCTTTGTGAAAGTAATGGATTGACTAAAAAGAGAAATCATTCTTCAGACCATCCCTAGAAAGGCAGCGATTTTAGCAGAACTATTAAATGCTAAATTTTCCACCTTGTTCTTTACTCAAAGCCAAGATCTTTCAGATTTTAGGAAAAATTACTTTTTATTAGTCTGTCAGTGTTGAGAAATTACAGCACAAGATTCAAATAATTATCACCTGTTCAATATTTAAGAAATAAAATCTATCTTACAAGACATGATAGATTTATACTTCTGTGAATTTCATAGGTCTACTCAAGATGGGATTACCAACTGGATTTAGGCAGATGTGTTCAGCATCCCAAGTCACTAAAGTTCAATTCCACATATACAAAAACCCCAACATTTTACATTTTACTAAAGTTGAATTGAGATATTAATCTGTTTTTTTATATATGAAAGAATTTCTGAAGACTTGATTTATTGAACTATAAAACAGATGGAGAGCCCCAACTTAAGAGCAAGCCAACAGCATTTTGAGTTAAGAGATGCTGCTCAGCCCTGTTTTGCTTTGACATACAAATAGTATTTCGAGTTAAGAGCTAGTGCCAGAAGGAGTGCTAGAACAAGAGTACAGAACTTTAGGACTCCAAGGGAGCAGCCTCCATGCCTTATGCCTCGTGCTCTTGCCCGCTTTGGGAGATTTCTGTCCGCTTTGCTCCTGTCTGCTTTGAAGAACTTTGGGTTAGTTGGTTTTGTGTGGTTTTTATTCCTGATATGTTCAGCTTCATGTCCAAGAACTTAAAATTTACCAGGGATTTCTCCTTGATAGGCAATGTCAATCTGTCCATTTCTGCCAGTTCAGACATTCCCACTAACCAAGATTAAATGGGCCCTTGATCTGAACCAAAGGTTTAGTTCTTTATGTAGTATCTGAGCATGACCTAACAACAGTGAGATATAAGCAGCTGTCATGACCTCCTCTGTTAGTCAAGAAGTCAAATATAGATATGAGGGCAAAGAAAGATAAGAGCAGTTTGCTTAAACCACTTTCCTTTTTTAGACTACAAATCCCAGATGCACAAGCCATCAGGGCTGTGGTCCTTCCCACCCCAGACAAATATTTTACTTTTGTCCAAAAATATTTCTTTCCAAGCTCTGGATTAAAATGTTGAAGCTATACAAACCAATTTAGAGAAATGTTGGACCTGGGATCCTTATCAAACTTATCAAAGGGATGTCATCCAAATCTGCCACTGAATGGGGAGCCATACAGTTTGGTACTGATATGGAGTAAAGGTTTGTGTCTCTGAAAGGAGCAAAAAGAGGGTTGAAAAGTAAGCCCTGGCAGCTCCAAAATTGGCTTGAGTATAGGTAGCCCTTGGTATGTAACAGTGATACAGCTCTCTCCTTTAAGGAAGTGGAAGTCCTTTTAGAAATATATTCTTCTTGTTTTTCTTCAGCATTTGTTTCACTTGATGGCGGGGTCCACTCTACTGGTTTGTTGACAACATTTTACCCAGTTGTGTGCCTGGTCAGGGTATATGCCAGCGGTCTTCAGATTGTTGTGCAACGTGTCCAGCCAGTTTGTCTGCAACTGGAGCGATGCCAAAGTGCTGCTGGATGTCATTGTTGCGGATGTGATCAAGGTATGTGACACCAGGTGTAAATCATAGCGTCATCTCCATAACACTGGGTAGCATTCTGCTTCCTTTGTTGCCAGCCAACATTCAGCTCCATATGTTGCAGCAGGTCTTATGATAGTTGGATAGATTTTTTATTTTAAGTGATCGGGCATCTTCTTGTTGCAGAGTACACCTGCTAACCAGCGCCATTTCATCCAAACCACATTAATCCTTGTGGTGACTTTGTCATAAAATTCAAGTACAGCAGAGTCTCACTTATCCAACCTTATCTCATTCAGTATTCTGTATTATCCAACACAGTCTGCCTTCCGCCCGGATCCACAGCTATTTCAACACATTGTGATGTTTTGGTGCAAAGTTTGTAAATACAGTCATTACTACATGTTACCATATATTGAATTGCTTTTTCTGTAGATTTGTTGTAAAACATGTTTTGGTGCTTAATTTGGAAAATCATAACTCAATTTGATGTTTGATAGGCTTTTCCTTAATCCCTCTTTATTATCCAATGTTTTTGCTTATCCAACATTTTGCCAGCCTGTTTTATGTTGGATAAGCGAGACTCTACTGTATAGTATAATAAAGCAGAATTCAGGGAGAAACTGGGTCTACCCTTCTCCCCCAACCACCCCTTCAGGACAATTTAATAAGTCTGAGCAAAAGGGAAAATGTAATAGAAATCTTTTGAAAAATGCAACATTTTCGAGAAGATGGTATAGCACAAAAGAACAGCTTGGAGATTTTGTTAAGTGTACTTGGGGTTTTCTTCAGGGAACCCAGCTGAGAGAAGGTATAAAGTGATGATTTACTTTGACAAATCTTTTATCAAACTGGAAGAGAGGACATGAGAAAGGGACATATATTTCAAATCAATACTTTGCTATTTTATAGTCCTGCAGTCTTTGCAATAATTTAAGAATCATAAAGATTTCAGTAATAGGAAAAAGAGAAAACAAACAACAACCATGAATCGCTTCTGGGATATATAATTCTATGCAATTTTGCAACCTCTGCCTCTGATTATATAAGACCATCCATCCATTCACAGATAGCATGAAACAGCTTATTTAATTTTTTCCCCAAATTTATGATGATGTATTTCAAAACATGTCTATTATTTTGGCAGTCACAAGCTTTCCAAACTGGCATATTGAAGGAAAAACAAAACATCTAATCATTTTGTTTTTATATGCGCTCAGAGACGACAATCCTCAGCAGTTGATAATATGATTTATTTTTATACATCTGAAAATGACAATCCAGTCTTATTTTGTTATTTATATTTATTGTTGGTTAGATGATGTCAATCTTGCTTTCTGTATGACAGTATAAAGAACAGAAGCCCTACTAAAACAGATGTGGATAAAATGGGAAAGCTGTATTTTGACACTTACTTTAGGTGAATCAAATCATTTTTAAAATTCTCTTCCCAGCTTCAATGCCTGTATATGTGCAATATTTTGCATTCATTTCAAATGCTGAGTATTTGCTTGTGCCAATACATCAAGGGTGGGTGGCAAAAACACCCATACAGTTGACCAGATTGGTGGTTGAAAAAAGTAAAAAGAATGTCATTGAGAAAATCAGCTGTACCCATTTTTTCTCCTTCATTAAAACCAAATATTTCTAAATAATTCTTGACAGATTAGCTAATTATCTAGTTTAGAAGCTCCCAATACTGTGAATAAAAATCTGTTCTACTGCCAAATCATTCTTCTTTATATACAGTTTTCCCTGGTTATTAAATCTAAACTGATCCCTCTTTCAACTTTGTTGCCTTCTTCCCTTTCCCCTCAACAAAGACAGCAGGGAACAAATCTTCCTTCCCACATCTGCCCACATTTAAGTACATAATAAGCCATTTCAAGTGCTACCAGACACAGAAACAGAAAAATAGTCATGGTCAGTGTAACCACAGCAGAAAAGTTACTACATTCAATGATCAAGCACTGGTGAACAATTAGCAAAACTAATATAACAAACACTTAATATAATGAAATTGTAATGAGCTGTGAAGTCATTTCTGCAACCACATGTCCATAGATAATTGTAGTACTGGATATGGCATTGGATTTGACCCAATGAGCCGAATGCTTAATGGCAAGTCAAAATTTCTATTAATCCTACAGATTAAATGGAACAGCCTTAGTCATGTCTAACTAGTGGATTTAAGACACTTTTATTTTTAAGAGGTCCTGCGTGCTACCATACACCATATACACCATAGTAATGAAAAAATAATGTATTTAGACAGAAACAAGAGAAAATCCCAAATGACAAAAATCAGTGTTAGACTACTGAGAGTCAAAATTCCAAGGGGGAAGAAATATTCCCAAAATGCATTGTCAAAAATATTATTTTAGAGTGAGCTGCAAGATACCAACACCTGAGATTACTCTCATAGACTCACGGAATAATAGAGTTGGAAGAGACCACATGAGCTATCTAGTCTAACCCCTGCCATGCAGGAAAAGCACAATCAAAGGGCCCCTGGCAGAATGCCATCCAGCTTCTGTTTAAAAGCCTCCAAAGAAGGAGCTTCACCACATTCCGAGGCAGAGTGTTCCACTTCTGAATGGCTCTTATGCCAAAGCACAGGGCTCTGACAATTTATAACACACAACCTCAAACCAGAATAAATCATGAATACAAATGAGGCCCCTTCACACAGCTAAAAATCCCATATTAATTGCTTTGATCTGAGATATATGGCAGTGTGGACTCAGATATTCCAGTTCAAAGCAGATATTGTGGGACTTTCTGCCTTGATATTCTGGGTTATATGGCTGTGTGGAAGGGTCCTAAGAGTCATACCCAGAGAGTGAGTAAGGTTGCCATCTTAGACCCCATTTGCCATGTAATGCAGTTTCAAACTGCATTATATGGTCAGTATAGATGGGGACTTATACACACAAAGAGTAACTTGAATTTAATTCTACTAAAACAAAAAATCCTGTTCATATAGTTTGAGGAGTTTAACTATTAATTAAATTAAAATTATACTTAATATTAACTGGCAAGTTTTTGGTTTTTTTTACAAAAAATGTTTTGCTTCCCACATCAAGGTCCCACCATGGGTTATATGATGAGGTAAGATAATATAGGCACTCAAGGAACTCTATCCCTCTAGTTTATATCCAGTAAAGCATGAAAATATATTATTGATCCTACTGGGATGGAGGACTTGAAGTCAGATATGTTAATGAAACTATGAGGAAGAATCACTGGCCCCAGGCAATCTGCAAATTAAGGAAAAGGGGGAGGGGGTATTTTAATCATAAAATGGTCATTTTAAAAACATCGTAACTACAACCATCAGTCTAAAATATACTTTTCCCTTCATTGCAAATGCCATTTTCCCCCAACAGACTCACCTACATAGAAGGAGACATCACCACATTTGGAGGTGGCGTCTTTTACTGTCCAACAGGATGTTTTCCCTTATGGTTAGGTGAAATTTCTTTTCCTGCAGTTTGATTCAGTATTCTAGTCTCTACAACAGCATCAAACTAGCTTGCCTCGTCTTCAATATACCCTTTCAAATATCTAAACATGGCTGTCATTCTCTTCTCCAGCCTAAACTTACACAACTTTTTGAAACACTCATCATGAGGCATGGTTTTGAGATATTTTTCCATATTGGTCTGCTTTCCCTGGACACAATATTCTGTTCTAGCTGGAAAACATCAACAGATTTCAGGTGATTATTTCTCATTCAGTCTTTGAGATCATTTGGACAGGCTCTCTTGGTAAGTGCAACAAGCTCTTGATGTATGTTTAGCAGTCATTTCGAACAGGACATATAGCACAGCAGATCCAATTATATAGCATATTCTTATTAATCTATGCCTCTTTGAAATGTTTAGCTCTAAATGGTATATACATATTTGTGAATAAAAAATAGGCATGCCATACACTTCACACTTTCAGGGATCAACATTTTAAAGGGATTGGGAACAATCTCAGAAGCCATTTATTCTGTGAATAATGTATCATATGCTCTAAGGCATGTATACTGTCTTACCATCCTCACAACTGTGCAGTTGCTTAGACTGGCAAAAAGTGCACAGAGACCATTCTTTGTGGTCTAGCTCACAGATATACAACTCAGTAATTGCATGCACACTCACCAAAGCTCTGATTTAGGATCTTTTTTGCAACCTTAACACATATTTATCCAGACTAATGGCAACTGTTATAGTTATTGTGATCTTATTTGGAATTTTGAAAAGGAGTTTTGTGATTATATTATCAGTAGTCCGCAACTTGCGTGATAGGCCAAGCTATAAATATACAATCCATATAGTCATTCTGCTTTGCCAATCTAGTTTAGATAAAGTAATGGAACAGCCGAATCCAGGGAGAGGCGGATGAGCTCCTTCTATCAGCTCCAGCTCCCCATGCGGGGACATGAGAGAATCCTCCCACAAGGATGATAAAAACATCAAATCATCTGGGCGTTCCCTGGGTAATGTCCTTGCAGACAGCCAATTCTCTCACACCAGAAGCAACTTGCAGTTTCTCAAGTTGCTCCTGACATGACAAAAAAAAAATGGAACAGCAATGAATTTTAGTCTAGGAATTTCATCTAAGGCAGTGCTTCTAAGTTCTGATATTAGGAGTGAGCATTTTTGATCAAATACATCTAGAACCATCATCATATTTGTCCCCACTGATTATAACTGAGTTTTTTTCATTCCTGAAAACTAGCTGCAGACTGGAACTCAATGGCCCATGCACTGGCACTTGTCCATGGACCACCACCACCACTTTGAGTAGGACTGACAGGTATTCAGCTTTGTATGGTTTTCTGTCCATCTTGTAATAAACTGTTTCCTCATGTCATTTTCCCTCCTATTCTCTGTCTTATCTTTGAAAGAAGAGAGCAACTCTCCTGAATGAACCAAGTATGAAATACCATGCAGTCTGTCCATAACTATAACTGTCAATCACTTGTCTCTTAGGTTTTGTCACCAATCATTCTGTCAAAGAAACTGGATCCCACCAAAGGAAAATTGAAAGTCCCACTTTCCTGAGATTGATGTTTAATTTTTTTCCAGGCATTGTTATGTTATATTCAGGGTAAATTAATTTTAAAAATTGCAGACCCATTGTTTGGTGGAACCAAACCACCAAAATGAAAACAATAATTTAACTGGTAGTTGAAAATTGTAACAAAAAATACAAGCCACTCTAAACTGCTTTGACACCCCAGCAGTGGTACACTGAGAATCAATGGTGCACAATACAAGATCTATTCTAGTGCTATGTTGCTACAATAAATATGTGAGGAGAAAATGCTTAGCAGCCCTTCACCACTGATTAAATAAATCTCTTCATGTGAAGAGATTATCTCTTCAAAAAATGCCCCATATATAAAGGCTTCCTCTTCAGAAAGTTGTTGTCTACAAGTAGGTAATGCAAAGGGCAAGCAGGTAATGAAAAGGGCAAGAACACAGCAAGAAACACAAGAAAAGTCAATCTAGTTTTCCACAAATGTTAAGGCTACAATATTTGGGACTTTCTGAATAGGGGGAAATATAACTGATGTGAGAGATTTATAAAATTATGCATGATCTAGGGAGAGTAAGCCAAACTGGGTCTTTGTTGTAGAATTTTGAACATCACTTTGCTTGCATAAGAAATTAAGATAATGGTACCACTTTCTTGGGAATTGGAATGTATATTGAATGCTTTTGATCTGTGAGCAATTGTTATGTTTTAATCCCCTTTAAGACTTACCAGTATCCTTAGTTTAGCATGAGCATTTATATCAATCCACTTCCTCAGATGCAACGAGTGATAAAGTAGACTGATGTCCGCAAAAACTCAAGCTCAAACAGAAAATAGTCATTAAGGGACTGTAGAGTCCCACTTCTCCCTTTAACTTTCAATTCATCCTCAAATGTGAGTTGTAGGGCACTTCCAGACAGCATTAAATCACAGGCTTTAAACAGGGGTAAAAAATCTTGGGACTTCAGAAGAGGATCACATAAAGACCTGTTGGTCCCGGGATTTCTGCCTCTGTTGTCTAGACTTTATGCTTCATTGTGAGATTTAGAGGCCCCCAAGATGGCTGCTAGCAGGACTTCTGCTGGAAACTTCTGCATTTTTTAAAGCCCTCACAATGTGGATATGTGGAGAATCACTGCAACAAATCACTGCAAAAGTTCCATTCTGTGTTCTGCCCAGAGAAACTGTGCCCTCCACACATTTCATGAAGTTTCTGGCACACAACCAAAGTTTTTGACATCTACTCAAGTGTCACCTTCTTTTTAAGAACCAACCAATCAAGAACAAACATCTAAAACCCAGGAACAAACCCAAATTTTAAAAAAATCCTGTGATTTCTGATTGCAGGGACATACAGACATGTGAAGATCCACATATTCGGCTCAAAACACACCTGGAAATCTCGTGTTTTTTTGCCTTTTGTAGCAATGGCTTCAGCATCTGGCCACTATCTTTTTTGCTGTGGAAGCTCCTGGAATAAAGGAGCATCCACAGTATATCTGAATGGGCCCGTATATTTCTTTCTTCAGCATCTTTTCTTCCCATCACTCTTCCTTTCTTCCCTGACTCACTCACTCAGAATGGTGAGTCCAGGGGAAATTTTCAAACATTGGGAGGACTTTATCCAAAGCTCATATTGTAGGGTTCGCTTATGACCAGATAAGCCTGATTAAATCCAGATTCTAGACATTCCTACAACCCAGAAGAACTAGTAGCTGACCTGAATTCTAAGATTTCATTTTTAAAAATATAGTCTATTCTGGAAGCTGTGTAGGATTGCAGAAAGGGACTCTCTAGTCTTGGAAAGAAAGAGTTTGCTTTTGCTAACCTAGATTTGCAGGTAAACAGTGTCAAAGGTTGTCATTTGATAGGCTGAGCAAACCTGATATGTAACTGGAAGGAGCAGAGGTATATGTTGTTGGGTTTTTTTACAGTGCTACAAGCATACCGGAGCACACAGAGCTATTATTACAGGATTTCCTGAAGGATCTCAGTTCTATTTGATTTTACTCTCTTTTTGAGAGCTGAACAGGATGCTCCTAGATGGAACAAAGACAGATGTATAGATCGATAAAATCTCATTGGGGAAAGGCGGGTATTTATTGTGGGCTCAATAAAATAAAATCTTCACTGTCTGCGTTTTCTTTCTGACCATTGTTGTTATTGTTGTTTTATTTCATGATTACTACTGAAAATAATTTTGTTGTACAGAGAAGGGAGTGTTAAAATGATCCAGGTGTCAAATATACCATGTCCAACAAAAACCCCAGGGTGACCCTGGGCAATTCAAACTTCTTCAAGTCTTAGAGGAAGACAATGGCAAACTCACTCTGAACAAATGTTGCCGCCCTCAAAAAAACCCATGACAAGGCCTCATTACGTACGCTTGTCATAAATGGGAAACAACCTGGAGGCACACAACAAGAACAAAACAACTGGTAAAAGAAAGCCTTTTTCGGTCTCTATCAAGCAAGGAACTCCCTATCAATTAGTATTAAGCAAATATGCTCTGTCTGGAGATTTGGTTCCTTCCTGGAAATATTTATTTTCACACAAGTTTCCCCTTGATGTCTAACCAAGGCATACATTTTATTACTGTTTTTAAAACCAACTACTACTGTTCCAGTCTAAATATTTTTGTATTGTATTAGATCTGTACTATTCATTGCTCCAAAATCTTATGGATTATGTACTATATAATTTTAAAACTGCAAACTATCCTGTAATCTGTATACCCAATTTTAGAAGTATGTCTGTCTATCTATCTATCTTTTGTGCATTTGTCCGTATGGATTATATACTTATTTTTTGTTTCTCACCAAAGAGACAGATCATGGGTCTATGTTTCTACATGCATATACTATGCAGTTTCTGTATGTCAAGATGATGTAACATGGGATCATCATCCTATTTTATAAATTTTACACCTTGATTTAGTGTAATATGCTTCTTCTTGGGCAATCATCATTGCTGGTTACTTTTAGTTCCTAGCACCGTTGCAGAAGACCTTTTTCAAATAATGGTTAGGAGAAACTATGGGCCCTTCCACACAGCCATATAACCTAGAATATCAAGGCAAAATAGCCCACAATATCTGCTTTGAAATGGGTTATTTGAGTCCACAATGCCATATTTTCAAGCTCAAAGTAGATATTGTGGGATTTGATTCAGCTGTGTGGAAGAGTCCTCAGTTATGATTAGCTCCAACCCTCCTTTAATCTTCATTCTGTTTACTTTAGTTCTGTGATGAAATAATATTTCCATTACATTTATTTTTTCCAGCTTTATACCATAATAAGAGTTCAGGGTTATTCTGTTCCTTCCTCAGTCATCCCCTAATCATAATCATCCCCTAATAAATTAAGAATTTTTTTGAGTCGTGGCTGAACGGAATCTATCGATGGAGAACCCATGGGTACAAAGGCTGACTGTATTATGGGAAATGACTAGGAAAGCAATTTTATATTTAAAGGCACACAGTTTTCCTGTCTCAGAAGTCCCCATCTCTGTATCAGGGGTCCTTTGGAATAAACAGTTTATTCAGACAAGGGAAGACAATTTGAAATAAGACCATGTTGACAAGTGAAGACAGATTTGTTTACTTGCCTTCAGCATCCCTGAATCATTTTTTGAAAAATGACTCAAGAAAAGTGGACTGTCATTTGGACTTTCCTCTTCAGGTGCAAACCATGTCTAAAGTATATCTGCAATCTTAGCTTAAACTTTGACTGCAGAGCAATTCCAACTTATTAGGACTGCAGTAAGCAATATAACTCTGTTATGACAAGAATCCAGTCAAATACACAAAATGATAGAGATTTGTATTTATGTAATGATGAGTTAACTTGTTCTAGATCTTTTCTTTTATTTAAAAAACAACTTTAAAAACATTTAAATACAATCATTTAAAAAAAAACTTGCAGAACATTTGTTTTTAAAAGGCTAGCATATGACCTTTCTCAGCTCTTACTAATCAATTGTTTTAAATTTGTTTATTTCATTTACTTCCCCTTCCCTTTCTCCAGGGATCTTGGAGCTGCCATTTCAAGACTACCAACAATTTGTAGAAGTTGTTCAGTCAAGGGATATATTAAGTTGCTCAAAGACAGCAAGTTAGATTGGCAATTACGGAGTGCTTTCTACACAAGGAAGATATAGTGTGCATCTCTCTCTCTCTTTCACACACACGTGTATATAAACCATGTAATGGTGAGGAAATAAAAACAAATGTCTGGTCAATGGGGAAAACCAAAATGGATGGAAAAAGACGTGATAAACTGGGCACATGGACAGATAAATTTCAGATGTGCAACAATAGATTTATTTATCTCCAGACTGACGTATTCAAACTGACAGAATTAAAAACACCAATGAAAAGATCATTGACTTGAGGCTTGTTATTACCTTGGAGTCTTGCTGTTCCATAAATACACCTACTGAAACTAAGGAGAAGTGAAATATGAGGTTTTCATTTTCAAAATGGGAAACATTGATCTTGCTGCAATGATTTCATTCTCATTTATCTCAGAATGATCTGTTTTCCTTTTATGGGGTCTAGTCAGACACAGTTGCTCATTAAGCTGTTAGCTGTCTACATCGCTGACACTGGCTTATATTATAAAACCAATTTCCAAGCTCTGTCAGTTTAGACTAGCCCTCCATGTCCAGGAATTTTGTGTCCTGGGCCCGATCCTGTTCAACATCTTTATTAATGACTTAGATGAAGGATTTGAAGGCAGGATCATCAAGTTTGCAGACGACACCAAATTGGGAGGGATAGCCAATACTCCAGAGGACAGGAGCAGGATTCAAAACAATCTTGACAGATTAGAGAGATGGGCCAAAACTAACAAAATGAAGTTCAACAGTGACAAATGCAAGATACTCCACTTTGGCAGGAAAAACGAAATGCAAAGATACAGAATGGGGGACAATGCCTGGCTCGAGAGCAGTATGTGTGAAAAAGATCTTGGAGTCCTCGTGGACAACAAGTTAAACATGAGCCAACAATGTGATGTGGCGGCAAAAAAAGCCAATGGGATTTTGGCCTGCATCAATAGGAGCATAGTGTCTAGATCTAGGGAAGTCATGCTACCCCTCTATTCTGCTTTGGTTAGACCACACCTGGAATATTGTGTCCAATTCTGGGCACCACAATTCAAGAGAGATATTGACAAGCTGGAATGTGTCCAGAGGAGAGCGACTAAAATGATAAAAGGTCTGGAGAACAAGCCCTATGAGGAGCGGCTTAAGGAGCTGGGCATGTTTAGCCTGAAGAAGAGAAGGCTGAGAGGAGATATGATAGCCATGTATAAATATGTGAGAGGAAGCCACAGGGAGGAGGGAGCAAGCTTGTTTTCTGCTTCCCTGGAGACTAGGATGTGGAACAATGGCTTCAAACTACAAGAGAGGAGATTCCATCTGAACATGAGGAAGAACTTCCTGACTGTGAGAGCCGTTCAGCAGTGGAACTCTCTGCCCCGGAGTGTGGTGGAGGCTCCTTCTTTGGAAGCTTTTAAACAGAGGCTGGATGGCCATCTGTCAGGGGTGATTTGAATGCAATATTCCTGCTTCTTGGCAGGGGGTTGGACTGGATGGCCCATGAGGTCTCTTCCAACTCTTTGATTCTATGATCCACATATTACACCATCCATAGCTTGAAAATATGTTTTTAATTCCAAAAAGCAAAACCTTGATTTTGCTATTTGTGTACAATGGGATTTGAGTATTCACATACTATATTATGGAATACATGGGGAATTCCCAAACCAAACCTTAGCAGATACCAAGGGTACCGTACTTCATACAAGAAAATATAATGAAAGCTTATATACATGTCCAGTTAATCTTTACCATGGATCTGAGATACTCTTTGGAGAACATCAATATTTTTCCCTCCAGAAACTGAGTTAACACAAATACAATCCATGCCAAAACAGAACTTTTATCTCTCCAGAGTGTTAAGATGAGGATTCATGACTTCTCGGGAGATTGCATTAAGTGGCCCTTGAGACCATTCCCCAAAATATGATGCTTTGTAATTCCAGCAGAAAATTGATTCCAAGAGTTTCCTCAGCCTACTGTGTTCACCTGCAGTTTCTCTTGCTTTATATTCCTCAGAATTATGACTCCTCATGATCGAGATTTTTCCCCCAATTATATTCATGCTAGAACTTACACATACACAACTACTCAGTTTAGCTGATGTTGCTGTGTGCCTTCAAGTTGTTTCGGACGTAGGGCTCCCTCCAGACAGGCCCTATATTCCAGGATCTGATCCTAGGTTCTTTGCTTTAAACTGGATTACATGAGTCCGCACTGCCAGATAATCTGGGATAAACAGAAAACCTGGGATCAGAGCCTGGGGTATAAGACCTGTCTGGAAAGGCCCTCAGAGTGACCCAAGTGGGGTTTTCTTGGCCAGAGTTGTCCAGAGGAGGTTACTTTTGCCTTTCTTCAATGTGTTATTCTAAGAATTATCATCGTATTAAATTCACTTTCCCTTTTATCTACTCTTACTATTTAAGTTGTTCTGGCCTAAGACTCTGAATGGGGGGATGCTACTTTGATCCTTAGCTCCCAGTATTTTAGGCGTATCTTTCTTAGTATATGTTGAATGGATAATAGAGTGGTTATAACAGTTTTATCTTGTACGTTTTTATTAACCCAAGAGTTACTGTTTGTGCCTTCTTTGTGCTGTATTACAATCCAGTCAGGCTGTGGCAGTTCAAGAAAACTTGTTATGTTCCTCTATTCTATTGTATAAATCACTGAAAAGCCTGAAAAACATCTCCTGCAATAAAGGAAAGCAATGCTCAAGTTGCAATAAAAAGCAATAGGGACGCACTTTTCTTCAGAATGTTTTGCATTAATACTTCTAAAAATGAAATCAAAGAAATCAAGTCCAGTTCTAGCTAGCCAATACAGAGTTTACCTTTTGTATAATGCATAAAGACAATGAATCCTGGAATCATACAGATGGCCAATCGCTCCAGTTTTCCAAGTGTGGCCCAAAATGATAGCATACTGCATACTAAGACATCTAACAGTAGTGACTTTGAGAGTTAGTTGGCACATTATGCTTTCCATATGCCCTGGATGCAGTAAGCATACTGCCCACACTATGGAGCCTTGTGTCTGCCTATTCTTCCATGGAGCCATTGCTTCTGGCTGTTATGAAGACATCTGTTATGAAAAGTAAGACACCTCTCTGTTAGACACAAATTACTTAGAGCAACGACACACACAAGAAGCAAAGAGGGAAAGAAAAGCGGAAGAGGCTGGAGAATGGTGCATAGGAGGAGGATGAGCAACAACAAAAACCTTGCTAAATATCTGCTGCCTCCAAGAGTCAGCTTAGGCCAGGATATTCCTGCTGAGAGAGCAGTAAATGCAAATGCCTTGCACTTTCGAGTCCCCTGAAGATCCATCGTACTTGAAAAATGGTGCAACACAGGTTTATGCCTCCTGTTTTTTTCTTGCATTTATGCTGTGACTGAAGATGCTCAGACTGATGTGTTTTTCTGTCAGCGAATGGATTCAACACTATCTTCTTAATGGTTGTGTGTTAACAGGATCACAGATAGGCTTGTTTCCTTAAAAGCAGGACAATTGTTTCTATTTTGACTCTGCTGTCTTCTAACTCTGCCAAGTCTTCAGCAGTTTTGGAATATACAGTGTTCCCTCGCCGCTTCGTGGTTCACTAACCACGGACTCACTGTTTTGCGGCTTTTCAAAAAAATTAATTTAAAATACAAGTAGCATACAAGTAGAAGAAGAGAGAGAGAGAGGAGGGGAAGAGAGGAGTGGGCAGAGCTATACTGTACATATATAGTATAGCATCCCTACATCACGGGTTTTCACTTATCGTGAGGGTTTCTGGAACGGAACCCCTGCGATAGGTGAGGGAACACTGTATACTTCTCCATTGTGTAATGTTTTAATGCATTCCCATTTTAGAACTGGAGCTTCTGGTGACACAATGGGTTGGACCCTTGTGCCAGCAGGACACAGGTCAGAGGTTCAAATCTGGGGAAAGACGGAAGAGCTCCTTCTGTCAGCTCCATCTCCCCATGCGGGGACATAAGAAAAGCCTCACACAAGGACAGTAAAACATCCGGGTGTCCCCTGGGAAACATCCTTGTAGATGGCCAATTCTCTCACAGTAATTCTCCCCTCGGGGGGGGGGGGCTGCTCTCAGCCCCACCTTTATCACAAGTGAGACTGGTGGGGACGAGGGACAGGGCCTTCTCGGTGGTGGCCCCTCGCCTGTGGAATTCACTCCCCGGGGAAATTAGGTCATCAATATCCTTCCTCTCTTTCAGAAGGAAGTTAAAAACCCGGATATGGGACCAGGCCTTTGGGTAAGCTGGCAGATGGATAAAGGACAATGATGACCAGAGTAGGAAAGGACTATGATAATGCTGGATGGACTATAGATTTATTAATTGGCGAACGTTGACCACAAGATGATTTTATTGCTGCTATGGTATTAATTTGATTGTTTTAACTAGTTATAATTGTTGTTGTTGTTGTTATATTGTATTTTGTATATTCTATTTTGTGAATTGTTAGGCATTGAATTGTGCCTTTTGTAAGCCGCCCTGAGTCCCCCCCTAGGGAGTTGAGAAGGGCGGGGTAGAAGCGCTCTAAATAAATAAATAAATAAATAAGTGACTTGCAGTTCCCCAAGTCACTCCTGACACAGAAAAAACAAATTAGTGCTTTTTCTAGAACACGTTCTCTAGCTCAGAATGTCACCATGTTTCTCAGGACATGCAGGTCCAGAAATGCATTACCCACCAATTATATAGCGCATTTATAGTACTATGCATCAAAAGTTAATTCCGTCCCTTCACCCTTCCTGACATATGTGCTAGGGTTACTGAAACCAAGCCCAACAAGACTTGTGGATAAAACAGAGTTTATTAATAAAGCACAACATCTTTTCTTAAAACAGAAAATCTGTTAAGTACAAAATGTATACTCTTGCCACCCCCTCACCACCCACCATTCAAAGTAAAAGTAAGCAGTACAGCTAGGCAGCTGGCACAATTCCTTGTTTTTGAAGTGTTGGCACAACAGAACTTGCGCCCATTAACCCCATTACCATGACTGAGGGATACAAGCACAACACATTGCAGTTCAAAATCCGAAAATGATAGATTTTTGACAAGTGCATACATCAGGTTTATAGATCTGTTCTGCCATGCAATTCTGTCCTTGTGGTAGCACTGAAAATTATATTCATCTTAAAAGGAAATTACAATCTCGCTACAATGCATCCATTGGCTAATGAGCTGCTATTACCTTTCTCCAGTCTTAAAATGTTTATCTACCAGGGACATTTATTTACTTTATGGTATTGAACCGTGAGCACAGATAATGCTGTAGATGTCTGGCAGAGCAGAGGCATATGCAGCAACTCCCAACTGAGAGCCAAGAACTAGAAACTAGGAGCTGGGAATCCTGACAGCAACCAGACACTCCAAATGACATTTTTTTTATTTCAGGAAAAGTTATAGGCTAAACAAGAAACCTTCTTAGTCAGGGAGAATGAATCACTGTTTGGATGAGTAAAGTAATTCCTGAGCTCAAGAACCCTTTACTACTCAGAAAAGGCTTCAAATAACCGGCCTACTGGCTTATCACTTAGGATCAAAAGTAGATATGGTACTTAGATCTACAGAGTTATGCATCTATTCCAGACAAGTTAAAAAAAAAAAGAGGAAATTGGCTGCAGAATTTTTATTTATTTATTTTGCTTTTCCTTCTTTTTTGCCAGTTAGTACAAATAAAATATTCTGGTCAAACAACCTGTACATATCCAGGAGTTTAGTTTCAGCAGTGGATCTTTCTCTCAATTGAAACAATCCATGCCAAAACTAGTATCTATAAAGATATAGATAAAACTGATTTAGGCTGTCTTGAGACATTACAGGGCTGCTGGAGCAGCAGCATCGTATTTCCTGATATTTCAAATTTAACTTCTGGGGCCAAGGAGGATATCCCTGTGATATCACAACAGTGGGTCTTTACGGTATCACAAAGAAGTGATACTGTGACATAGACACCAAAAACTGGGAAGCTCTAGCCCCTTGAGTGCTCTAACCAGAGGTCAGCTGTGACCAGCAGTGCTGTGGAATTTGAAGAGGCGCAAATGGAGGGTGAAAGGGAGGAAACGTGCCAAAAGGAAGGGGTGTCAAGACAATACTGACCAGGACCACCTTCCACCTGGAAACTGATGCCCTCGCTGTAGAAGAACATGCGAGTCACAAATAGGGCTCTACAGACACCCACGTATCCACCGTCAAGACACTGCACTTGGAAGGCCATCATACTCGGACAATGAGGGATCATCTAAGTAAGTAAGTAAGTGGAAAGAAGAGATGGCAAAGTCTGGAAGATAAGTTGGAACTGCTTCTGACAATGAAAGACAATGGCAGCCCAAAAACAGACAGAAAAAATAAAGCATATCCAGGAGTCCAATGGCCAGATAAGTGGTCACATGTGCCTAGCAGGTATAGCAGTTGTTGCTATTCTTGTTAGGATTCATATCCTACAGGTGGGTACCCAGGCTTTAAATCCCATTTAACATATAAAAAGAGAAGTTTATTATTATCCAGAGCTTCTTGCCCTGTATTTTATCTCTCTTGCTAGAGAGCCAGGCAAGCAATTCCTTGAGATTTCAGCTGATGCCTTGAAACCTGGCAACTCTAACTGTGGAAATAAATACAAATGATCTGGCTTATTGCCTGTGACAGCCATTTTAGAAATAATCTTGCACAGTGTTTTTGTGTAATCTCTTGCCTCGCCTAAGATGAGAAAATACAGTCATAAATCTATGAAGCATAATGAATGAGTACTGTTAAAAGAATGGTCAAGCTCGAAAGTGATATGACATGTAATCATTTTGTCTACCAACCCCTATTTGGCTCACCAGATGCAAACACCAATTGAGATCTGTTTTATGAACTGATTAAAAGATTTACATCAGAAATGAATGTTAGTTTCACAAATGTACCACAAGTGTATGAGGCACATTATCTGATCGTCTCAGAATGCTGTTTTAAGTTTGGCATCAAACAGACATATGAGATAGGGCTGGGCAAGGAAATTTCAGTTAACACAGTATTGCAATTAATCAACACATTGGTTTCATCAGTGACCATATGGAGCCGAACAACTTGGCTGTGGCTTATATACTGTCTACTAGAAGGCCAGAAGGGGGTAGCACATACTCAGAGAGAGATCCTGGGGGTCACATGGTAACCATTTTAATTGCTATCATAGAAGAGGGCATGACATTATCATAAGGCTGTAGTACACAGCCTATCAAATATTTATCAGCATGAGCCAAGTGTCTTTTTCACAAAACTTTATATTTTTATTTAATTTAAAGACATATATGTTTCTTCTCCTTTTTATTCATTTGATATTATCTGTCATCCAGTGTTACAGTCAAGCAAAAGAAACTCAGGCTCCTTCCTCACTGCCCCTATACCAGGTTCTAATCCCAGATTATCTTATCCCAGATTATCTGGCAGTAGAGACTCATATAATCCAGTTTAAAGCAAATAATCTGAAATCAGACCCTGGGATACAGGATAGTGTAGACAGGGCCTCAGTTTCCACAACTCATCCTGCTGTCCTTCTAATCTCACAGAAATTATTTTTTTATTTATGATATTTCTATCCCGCCTTTCTCGAACCCGAAGGTAACTAAAGGTGGCTTACAACCTGGCAGCCATTCGATGCCGTAACCATATACAGTATAAAATTTAAACATTTATAAGACGACTGGGCGTATAAGACGACCCCCAATTTTTCCAGTTAAAATATAGAGTTTGGGATATACTCGCCGTATAAGACCACCCCTCTTCCAAAGCACACCAAATAAATTTTTAAAAAAATCAGATTTGAATTCAATATGGTAATTTGAATTCAAATGCTTCTGACATGCAGGTTCCTATGAAAGGGACATTGTACCTTACATTGGACATTATAGTTGCTCTTCCTCCCTTGAATTTCATTTACGCTCTGGGTCGTTTCCATCATGCTGGCAAGTATGAAAGCAGGCTTTAAATGGTTCAGATTACATGTATGTTGGCATAGAAGCTTGCATGCAAATAGAAGTCAGGCTTTGTACGATGAGTACTGAGGTGAAGGCAAAGCATTTGTAGAATTTTTATCTATAAGCAGTCTTTATAAATCAGGACCTCCTATCAGAAGAGAGGGGCAGATTGGACCTCATCCTTCAGAAATGTAGCATTTGGCATGGCACATGTTTACTGGGTCACATCTTGACATGTCTTCATCCTTAAATCACCGTGACAGTTTGAATTGTTTTAGAGTTTCTCAAGAACATAGCCAGGTGATGTTTAATTGTTAGAAGGGGAAAAGAGATCAGAAAAGAGGAAAGGGGACCCTGGGTCAATAAGAGCTTTCCAGTTTGACTTCTGTCAAAAATGAAATGCAAAGATACAGGATGGGGGACGCGTGGCTCGAGAGCGGTATGTGTGAAAAAGATCTTGGGGTCCTCGTGGACAACAAGTTAAACATGAGCCAACAATGTCATGCGGTGGCAAAACAAAACAAAACAAAAAAAAACCAATAGGATTTTGGCCTGCATCAATAGGAGCATAGTGTCTAGATCCAGGGAAGTCATGCTCCCCATGCTCTATTCTGCTGTGGTTAGACCAAACCTGGAATTACATTGTGTCCAATTCTGGGCACCACAACTGAAGGGAGATGTTGATAAGCTGGAATGTGTCCAGAGGAAGAGGGTGACTAAAATGATCAAGGGTCTGGAGAACAAGCCCTATGAGGAGCGGCTTAAAGAGCTGGGTATGTTTAGTCTGAAGAAGAGAAGGCTGAGAGGAGACATGATGAGAGCCATGTATAAATATGTGAGAAGAAGTCATTGGGAGGAGAGAGCAGATCAAGGGTCTGGAGAACAAGCCCTATGAGGAGTGGCTTAAAGAGCTGAGTATGTTTAGCCTGAAGAAGAGAAGGCTGAGAGGATACATGATAAGAGCCATGTATAAATATGTGAGAAGAAGTCATAGGGAGGAGAGAGCAGGTCAAGGGTCTGGAGATCAAGCCCTATGAGGAGTGGCTTAAAGAGCTGGGCATGTTTAGCCTGGAGAAGGCTGAGAGGAGACATGATGAGAGCCATGTATAAATATGTGAGAAGAAGTCATAGGGAGGAGAGAGCAGGTCAAGGGTCTGGAGATCAAGCCCTATGAGGAGTGGCTTAAAGAGCTGAATATGTTTAGCCTGAAGAAGAGAAGGCTGAGAGGAGACATGATGAGAGCCATGTATAAATATGTGAGAAGATGTCATTGGGAGGAGAGAGCAGGTCAAGGGTCTGGAGATCAAGCCCTATGAGGAGTGGCTTAAAGAGCTGAGTATGTTTAGCCTGAAGAAGAGAAGGCTGAGAGGATACATGATAAGAGCCATGTATAAATATGTGAGAAGAAGTCATAGGGAGGAGAGAGCAGGTCAAGGGTCTGGAGATCAAGCCCTATGAGGAGTGGCTTAAAGAGCTGGGCATGTTTAGCCTGGAGAAGGCTGAGAGGAGACATGATGAGAGCCATGTATAAATATGTGAGAAGAAGTCATAGGGAGGAGAGAGCAGGTCAAGGGTCTGGAGATCAAGCCCTATGAGGAGTGGCTTAAAGAGCTGAATATGTTTAGCCTGAAGAAGAGAAGGCTGAGAGGATACATGATGAGAGCCATGTATAAATATGTGAGAAGATGTCATTGGGAGGAGAGAGCAGGTCAAGGGCCTGGAGATCAAGCCCTATGAGGAGTGGCTTAAAGAGCTGGGCATGTTTAGCCTGGAGAAGGCTGAGAGGATACATGATGAGAGCCATGTATAAATATGTGAGAAGAAGTCATAGGGAGGAGAGAGCAGGCCAAGGGTCTGGAGATCAAGCCCTATGAGGAGTAGCTTAAAGAGCTGAGTATGTTTAGCCTGAAGAAGAGAAGGCTGAGAGGATACATGATGAGACCCTATGTAAATATGTGAGAGGAAGTCATAGGGGGGGGGGCACAGGGAGGGAGGGGGCGAGGAGGAGCAGCGGCAGGCTTCGCTACCAAGCTGGCAGCATGGTAGCCTACTGGGCTGTCTTCACCTTCGCAGGCATTGAGTTGGGTCCGCCTCTGCCCTCCATCTCAGTGTAGCTGCTGCAGGAGGGAGCCAAAGCCATAGGGGCGGGGCCTCTCGCTGCTCCGCCCCGCCCCCGCAGATGGCCCCGCCCCCGGTTCCGCCCCTCCGCTCCGTCTTCAACTCCTGCTGCTTTACCAGGCCGGCGAGGGTGTTTGCATGCAAAGCTAGAAGCAGACCAGTGGCGGAGGGGACAGCACAGCATGCAAACACCCTCGCCAGTCTGGTAAAGCAGCAGGAGTTGAAGCCGGAGCGAGGGGGGCGGGGCGGAACCGGGGGCGGGGCCATCTGCGGGGGCGGGGCGGAGCAGCGAGAGGCCCCGCCCCTATGGCTTTGGCTCCCTCCTGCAGCAGCTACACTGAGATGGAGGGCAGAGGCGGACCCAGCTCAATGCCGGCGAGGGTGAAGACAGCCCAGTAGGCTCCCATGCTGCCAGCTTGGTAGCGAAGCCTGCCGCTGCTCCTCCTCGCCCCCTCCCCCCTCCCTCCCTCCGCCCTCCTCCTCCTCCTCAGGCTCCACCACGCGGGGATGCCAAGGGCGAGGGACACGAGGGAAAAATGATCCAAAAAAATTTATGCCGGGGTACAAGACGACTCCCCATTTTTGAGATGATTTTTCAGGCTTAGAAAGTCGTCTTGTACCCCGGAATATACGGTAAAAACATATATAAACCAATATCTCCACTGTTCATCATGTTGTCCAAAAGACATCGTCTGAGCCAATTCATAAATCAGTTCCATATGAATCCATATTTAACTATTGCACTGTATTCCCAAAGGCTTTCTCAAAAAGCTAGGTTTTTACTTTCCTCTGGAAGGTCAGGAGGGAGGGGCCAATCTAATTTCCCTAGGGAGGGATTTCCACAGCTGAGGGGCCACCACTGAGAAGGCCCTGTCTCTCATCCCCGCCAGCCACACCTTCAAAGAAGGCGGGATCGAAAGTAGGGCCTCCCCAGCCAATCTTGAGCTCTGAGGTGGTTCATAGGGAGAGATACGTTCAGACAGGTAAGCTGGGCTGCAACCAATTAGGGCTTTATAGGCTAAAGCCAGCACTTTGAATTGTGCCGGAAACAAACTGGCAGCTAGTGGAGCTGACGCAACAGAATACCTGTATTTTTTTAAAAAAACAAAAACAACTGTATGCATTTTGCACTTTTTGCATTGATTGAAGCAAATTTGTGCACATCTTTAATGTTTTTGAAATGTACATGTGATTTTGTATACATTTTCTCCTCTAAAATGCATTACCAGCCCAGCAGATGTATGCATTTCTAAGACAAGTCATAGGGTGTATTTACTCTGTAGAGTTAATGCAACTGGACACCACATTAACTGCTATGGCTCGATGATATGGCATCCTGGGAAGGCACCTCCACTCTGGCAGAGAAAACTAAAAACCTTGTAAAACTACAAATACCATTATTTCTACAGTGTAGATCAGGCAGTGGCAAACTGTGGCCCTCTAGGTGTTTTGGACTGTGCATAAGATGTGGATATGAAACACATTAATTTCCTAGTTATACTTGGGTCCCATTTCCATGATATGCAAATACTCCAGAACTTGAAAAACCCCAAAATACTTCTGGTCCCAAGCATTTCGGATAAACGATACTCAGCCTGTACTGAACATAACAAATTAGTCTCAGTTGTGTTTCAAAATTATTCCTTTTTGTCAAAGGATTAAGTAACTTTAAAAACAAATTTGGTATGCACACACATCCTGCTGTCTACAGCAGCAAGAACAATATCCTGAAGACTAAAAGAGATACAGTGTCACTGCCATGCATCTAGTAACTGAGAGCCAAAAAAAGCAAAACCATTTGAAGTACAGCCGAAGACACATGATTCTACCCCCCATGATTTACTCTTATATGCAGTTAAGAGCATTATGATTTGGACGTTCTACTGATAATGTGTCATCAACAGCTTTGAACATCACAAACATTCTGAATATTTGTGCAAATCTGTTTCACTACTAAATAATAATAATAATAATAATAATTAATAAAAATAGTAATATAAATATACTATATATAAATATATACTAAATAATAACAATGTTTTGTCAAAGGCTTTCATGGCCGGGATCACTGGGTTGTTGTAGGTTTTCTCGAGCTATATGGCTATGGTCTAGAGGCATTCTCTCCTGACGTTTCGCCTGCATCTATGGCAAGCATCCTCAGAGGTAGTGAGGATGCTTGCCATAGATGCAGGCGAAACGTCAGGAGAGAATGCCTCTAGACCATGGCCATATGGCCCGAAAAAACCTACAACCCAATAATAACAATAATAATATAAATAATAACTGTGGAAATTTCAAATCCAGACTGACAAAGTTCTGGAACACAAGACATCAGACATCACAATTGTGGAAAAGAAAAAGGTTTCAATTACTGATGTCACCATACCAGGTGACAGTCGCATTGAGGAAAAACAAGAGGAAAATCTCAGCTGTTATCAGGACCTCAAAATAGAACTGCAAAGGCTCTGGCATAAACCAGTAGAGGTGGTCCCAGTAGTAATCAGCACACTGGGTGCCATGCCAAAAGATCTCAGTCGGCATTTGGAAACAATAAACATTGACAAAATCATTATCTGTCAACTGCAAAAGGCCACCTTACTTGGATCTGTACGCATCATTGTGTACTGGGTTTAATAAATGATTACCAATTTGCTTAGATGTAAGATAGATCCAAAATGATGCAGTTAATTGGCTAGGCTAACTTGTCCTCCATTGAATGTACCTGAGTCAAAACATTCACATAATAAAACATTTTTAAAAGTACATACAGTATTGTGTTGAGTTTTAAATCAATAAATGTGTCTCTACTATAGAAACAGAACTGTTTTATGACTGCATTTTATAATTTCCTTTTCATTCTTTTTCATCCTTAAATGAATAATGTACAACGTCCCAACCATACATAACTAATTTAATACTCTGTTTAACACACACACACACGTATTATCATTATGAATTAGTCATACTGCCCAATAAAACAGAACATTAAAGTTCTACAAAGAATATTCAGTTGCCAGGAGAGTAATTCAATACAACCAACATGGCACTTTTATCAGTTCATTGATATGCACTGCTATTCTTTGTAACTTCCACAATATACACTAACAAGGGCTTAAAAAACGTACCAAGACTGCCATTATACATTGTTCTCTAAAATATTTTCAAAGAGGATCTGTTCAGGAGGCTGCAGAATTATTTCTGGATGAACAATAATAACTGAAAACAATTGGTCAGAATGAGAAATATCTTGCATATATTGCTTTGGTTCAGCTACATCCCTTGTCTCTACCCATAAAGATGCATTGCTAACCTTTTTTAAAAAATGAACTGTTCAGAAATAAGAATATTTCAACATGTTCCTACAAACCGAAACCACAGACATGCTACAAATAGGGAGGATTTACAAGAAAAGTTTGTTAATATTAAACCAGACTCACCTTCTTGTAGGCACACAGGTTTATCACTTGGCTTCCAGCTTAAGGAGCCGTTAAAATGTCTCTCGCAAAGCTTTTTGAAAGGACCCTTAAGCCTGTATCCTTCTTGGCAATAAAACCGGACTACAGAGCTTTCGAAGAAAACCCCTGCGCTGGGCATCTTATATCCATATTCGGGGAATCCTGGATCCGCACAAGCATGGAGTTCATCAAAACCTATGTCAACAAAGATGTGAAATATTAGATCAAAGAGCTAGATAAGCATAGGAAAGCAAACTTCCCATTTCAAACCTCTAAAAAAACTGAAAAGGGCTACAGTTTCTAAGACAATGTCACTGATAAGGGTGCTGGAACTAAATGCAGCAGATGATTCCAGAGGATGTAATCACTTTGTTTTATCCTGATATGATTCAGATCCTGTCACCCTGACAATTGAATCCCATAGAATCATGGAATCATTGAGTTGGAAGAGACCCCGCAGGCCATGCAGTCCAACCCCCACCAAGAAGCAGGAAAATCTCATTCAAAGCACCCCTTCCAGATGGCCATCCAGATTCCATTTAAAAGCCTCCAAAAAGCCAATGAGATTTTGGCATGCAAAATCTCATTGCCCCCATCATACTTCTGGGCAGAGAGTTCCACTGCTGAACAGCTCTCACAGGAATTTCTTCCTCATGTTTGGGTGGAATCCCCTTTCCTGTAGTTTGAAGACAATGTTCCACGTCCTAGTCTCCAGGGCAGCAGAAAATAAGCTTGCTCCCTCCTCCCTATGACTGCTCCTCACATATTTATACATGGCCTTCATCATGTCTCCTCTCAGCCTTCTCTTCTGCAGGCTATATAAATGCCCAGCTCTTTAAGCCACTTCTCATAGGGCTTGTTCTCCAGACCCTTGATCATTTTAGTTGCCCTCCTCTTAACACATCCCAGCTTATCAACATCTCCCTTCAATTGTGGTGCCCAGAATTGGACACAGTATTCCAGGTGTGGTCTGACCAAGGCAGAATAGAGGGATAGCATGACTTCCCTGGATCTAGACATTATACTCCTATTTATGCAGGCTAAAATCCCATTGGCTTTTTTGCCGCTGCATGGCACTGTTGGCTCATGTTTAACGAGGACTCCAAGATATTTTTCACATCTTTCAGACTTTCCAGGTTAACATTCATTCATTCATCTCTGTGTTAGTTAGCTAATTAAAGAGACACAATAAAAAGGCTTTATTATTGAAATTCCATTCCAAAGAGGCAAAAGTCACTCAGAGTGCTAAGCTCAGCGAGCTGCATACTAAGGGAATTGCTGAGTGGGAAGAAAAGTATCAATATGCACCACAGGGAGATCAGACAGGAATATAATAAAGATACTTTATGTCACCTTTATGTTACTTTTGTCTTCCCTCTTGACTCTTACATTTTTCAGTTATACCAATATTGCACCATCCCTAACTCAGATAAAGTTGTGTTGATCACATATTCTGACACTACGATAACAGGAGCAAAATTTGTGTTTGTCTGTACATGTCCCAACCACAAGAGAAGGAGGAGGAGGAAGAGAGAAAAGAGGAGATAGAGAAGGAGGAGGGGGGAGGACGAGAAGGAAGATGAAGGAGAAGTCGTGGATGACATCTTTGAGCATCACTGCCATGGCATTCCAGTCCAGGCTAATGATGCTTCCAAAAATATTTTCAATTGTAATTGTACTACTCATTCACTAAGGTTTAGCAGATAGTCCCAATATTTATTTTTTTGTGAGTGGCCTCCTATGTTTTCTGCTGTTTCTTCCATCATTCCCTTACCAATGAAAATAAACTAAGCTGTAAAATGTCAAGCTCGTTGTCCCCAAATACATTGATGTACAAGCTCTAAAGCAGTGTTTCTCAACCTGGGGGTCGGGACCCATGGGGAGGTCATGAGGGGGGTTTCAGAGGAGTCACCAAAGACCATCAGAAAACACATATTTCTGATGATCTTAGGGTCCCCTTTGGCAGAGAAGGCTGAAGATCTCTCCACCTGTCCTTCTCTTCTTTTTTGAGATCAGACAGTTTGGCCAAGACCCATCAGTTGGGTGACCTCTGAGGTCATCCCCTTGAAACCCCATCAGTATTCAAAGTTTGGCATGTTGGGCATGTGTGGCAAGTTCTACCACCAGTTTGATACAGAGTTCTCTCTGACTGTTGGTAAACTACAACTCCCAGAATTCAAAAGCAGCCCCCCCCCCCACAACCCCACCAGTATTCAGTGTTGGCCATGTAGGTAGTGTGCCAAGTTTGGGGCAGATCAATTGTGGGCTGGGTTCAGAGTGCTCTTTGATTCTAGGTTAACTATAAATCCCAGCAACTAGAACTCCCAAATGAATCCCCCCCCCCCCAATCCCAGCAGTTTTCAATTTTGGCATATTAAGTATTTGTGCCAAATTTGGTATAGTGAATGAAAATACATCTTGCATATTAGATATTTACATTTTGACTCATAACAGTAGCAACAAAATAATTTTATGGTTGAGGGTCACCACAACATGAGGAACTGTATTAAGTGGTAACAGTATTAGGAAGGTTGAGAACCACTGCTCTAAAGGAAACAGAAAGTATCAGTGTCCTTATATAGTCCAGATAATATTCCAATCTTAGAGCTTCCCTCCTTAGGAACATCATATTCCAGCAGCACATAAAGCGTTCTGGCAGATTGAGCATTTCAATTAACCCCAGGCTAAAACATAAGAGTAAACAACTTAGAAGAGCATTTATTTGGGAGAAGAGAACAGAAAGTCAAGAATATGCAGAAAGCCCAACATAAAAGCAGCATGTTAACTTAATTTAAACTCTAGAGACATGAGCTGCTATGTTTGGGGAGACAGCCGGAGTTGCAGCAGTTCCTTAGAAAAGTAATGCCCTATTGCACGGAGAGCAACTCTGAGAGGCCAGAGGGCCCTATTAGCTCCCTAGGAAGCATTGGGGTGCTGTACTCCAACACCCAACCTCAGTGCAAAATAATGTGAGCTTTAATAATACCCCACCCCAATACTCTCTAAGATGTGTTGGGGGCATTTTTGCCATAATTCCAGGGATCCCTGGGTCATTTTAGGCTAGGAGAGGGCTTTTACCAAAACAGGAAATGCCCCAAAATAATTTCTGATTTAGTTCCGAATTATTTAAAATGCCTTTTCTGGACAAGTTATAGAATAACATCCTCTTGGATGTCTGATTGTCATCAACACTAGTTTATTCCAGTTCTCAGTCAAAACTTGGGTTTTTATTTATCCAATTTGCTCATGCATTGTGTCTCAAGATTATTTTAAATTGGTTTGACTGGTTTTAAATAGGCTTATATGTTAAGTGGTTTTACATACTTCTAGCTTTATCAAAATCATTCTTATTATTTCAAACTGTTTGAAACTGTGTTTACTGTACAATGCCTTGATATTTTTGGATACAAGTTTGGATAGGAATATTCTAATAATCATGTTTGTAAAACTATTGGAAATACTAAAAAGTAAAGGTGTGATGGCAGCAGTAGACTTACATGTGGCCCCCTACTGCATATATTAAAAGCTGTAAACATTTGCAACTAAGCCTTGGGATCATTTTTGCCACAAAAACCTGAACTTTGAACTATGCATTACAAATACAATACGATCCCCATATCCTGGGTCCTTTACTCACATCTGACAAAATATGTCCTCTCAAGACATTTTCTAGGCCCTCAGGTGATTCTATAATTCAGGTGGAAGGTGATCATTCCACCTGAATTCACTCAAGAGTCACCCTGGAGGACCAAGCAAATTGTTCACTCCAACATGGTTCACTATTATTAATTGTATCCTTTTTCCACTGTAAGTTTAGGAACATTTCTGCAATTACAGGAGACATATCGCATAATTAGCCTTTAGGTTTAGGCAAAGGGCCAGATCCAGCAGTGAAACAAGCTACATTTCTCTGTATTAGCCTCTCTGATAATAACAGCACATTTGTAAGGAAGTGTGGGAATACTTTTTCAATAAAACACAATTGTATATACATGTAAGCCCAGAACACAGAGCAATGCTTTTCAAGCTTATACATGACTGTATGCACTCCTCAACTGTTCCACCCATGCATTATCCACACCAGTTGGAAGGGGGTGAAAGGCAAGATTTGTGTTTTGTGTAGAAAAGGATTTAAGCGAACTAAGCAAAGAACAGTGAGCTCAGTAATTAGTGTATTTTAACTGTATTGTGTACACACTACCTTGGGTTAGCTGCTTTGAGCCTCCTTTGTAGAGAGAAAAAGTGGGGTATACATAATATAATAACACAACAACAACAACAACAACAACAACAACAACAGGAATTTGTATTGGGAGAAATCCAGGGCATAAATGAATTTATTATTTTATTTATCATGTCAGAAGCAAAATGAGGATACAGTTATGACGTATTTTAAAAGGGAACACAAACAAAGTTAAAAACTTGGTATTATACTAGATTTCCTTTGAAGAGAAACTAGCCACTTGGAGTGCCTCACCAGAAGCAATTTGCAGCATAAATGAATTAAAAAACATTAATAATAGTAGTAGAACTCATTGCCAGGCTTTCATCTGTAATGCATAAAATGAATTTTCCAGATACCATTTTAGACAATATAAAATGACAGCTTAAAACAACCCCCCCCCCCCCCCCCAAAAAAACCCCCACTCATTTCAGTGAACAAACGTGGCATATGGAGGGTGGGGGAGCTTTACAGCAAACAAAAAACAAATTTAAAACAACAAAATTAGGCTGTCAAACACTGACTGAATGTTTAGAGCAAAACAGCTTCAGAGTTGGCACAACAGGAGGGCAATTAATGCCAGTGGTGAAAGGCCTAAAAATGTGAATGCGATCAAATTCTGACTTCAACGTTTTGACTTTTGAGTGTAATATCAAAGCCTTCTGGGTAATAACATGTCTGGCCCCACTAAACCTTTCCTTTGACATTGTGAAGGTTTTTGAGAATTTCGGGTTATAAATCACTCTACAGAACATTTCGTAAGATGGTAACAGTTTCTACAATCATCATCATCTTTATTCACCATTTATGAAATCCAAAGTTTTCATACTTTGTGTTTTGTACCATGTGGGAAGATAGGGTGAAGACCAACCCAAACCAGAAATATGCTGCTAAATATTTTTAGACATATATTTTAAAGATAAAAGGTACTACAGGTTGAGTTTCCCTTTCCTGAAAATCCAAAATACTCCAAAAGCCTAGATTTTCCGGTTCCGGCATGGTGGAGAGCAGCTGGAAACGCAGAAGCTGCTCCACCTAACCCTCGAAATCCGAAGGAATCTGGGCCATCCCCTCACCAATCCACCCACAAATTGAGGGGTGAGAGACCCTGAGCCTTAGGCTCCCCAGAGAGGGCGCGGAGCTGGGGAAAGAAGGCGGAGGAAAGGCTGAAGAAAGGGGAGAAGGAGAAGGAGAAGTGGCCGCCATTACAACGCGGCCCGTCCTACCTGCAGCCTCGCGTTCTCGGCGTTCCCCGCGGCTTCCCAGTGGCGGTCGGCTGGCAAGACCATCGCAAAGCCGCCGCCGCTGCCGCTGCATCCGCCGGGTTTCCATCGGCTCTCTGCCCCGGTTGGGTCGCCGCCGCCGAGCCACCTCAGCTTCCGCCGAGCCGCCATTCTCCCGGGCGTTGCTGGGCCCCCGCTCCTGCGGCCACCCACACCACCAGACCGCTGGACCGCCGCTGCCGCGGCCTCCAGACCATCTCCGGGCCAACCAGATCGGCGCCGGGCCGCCGTCAGGCCGCAGTCATCAGGCCGACGCTGCCGACGCTGCAGCGGCCGCCATTACTGCCGGGCCGCGAACCGGGGCCATCACTGGGCCGCTGCTGCCGCCGCCCGGAAGAGGTTGGTGCCGTCCCACAGTGGGCCTTGCGGCTGGGTGGGGCACCACCGGGCCGCTGTTAGGCCTCGCTGGGCCGCTGGCTCCTCGCGGGGCCGCCGCTGGATTGCGACCTCCAGGCGAGGGCCGACGCTGGGCTGCCGGCGCCTCCGCGGCTGCTAGGGCCCGCTGCTACTAGCAGGCCGCGGCCAGTGCAAACGCTGCTGCCACCGCCCTGGACGAGGTCGCCCTCTGTGGGAGCTGAGTCGCCGCCGGGCCGCCGGACCACCATCACCGCCTTGCAGAGCTGCGGCCGCTGCGCCCCATTTCCGGCGGGCCGCTGTCGGGCGGCTGCCTGTGCCGTTGGGCCGACATCGCTGCCGCCCGGACGAAACCACCATCATCTCGCGGGAGAGACCGAACAACCGCCAGACCGCCACAGCCGCCACGACTGGGGGCCGTCGCCACCTTTCCATCAGGCGACAGTCGCTGCCAGACCGTGGCCGTCACCAGCTGCCGCCGCCGCGGCAGGCCGCCGTGTCCATCAGGCCTGCCGCCGAGTCACGGCCTCCATCGCTGCCCATCCTCCATCAGGGCAAAGCGATAAAGCCGCGGAGGATCTGACTGTGTCTGTGCAGGCCCTCTGCGCTGGCTTCTCTGTGTAGACCTTTATGGGTTATTGTGTGCCGACCTTCTTGTGCAGACCTCTGCGCAGATTTTTGTGCTGGCCTTATGTAGATTTTTGTGTAGACCTTTAAGCCAGCCCCTATATTGATACATATTGAATGAGAGTTTGATTGACCAACTGTGCTGCCCACCGCTGAGTTGTCACCTCCGGAAGCCCCCATCCGCTTGTATACCAACCGTCTAAAGATTCCACCGGGGATCATATCAGTAGTTAACCAATTTGCCATCACTTTCACCCCCATTGGAGGGTAATATATACTACCAACTTAGTATATTCCTGGTTGTCATTTGTACCAACAGGGTGAGAACATAATAGAGCACTTTAGGCGCCTGCTGCCTGCTGCTAGATTGCACCAGCACTTTCGCCCCTTCCCCATCCCTCCGTGCCGCACTTTAATTATTGTCGAATAGAGCACTTTAGACCTAGCACTTTATGATTGTGCCCGATAGCACGTAGTGTCTGCTGTTGATTAAATACTACCATAGACAGGGCTGCATTTAAAAACTTGCACTTTAAGATCTAGCCCATTGGTGTGGCTGGAACACCACCACCATCTGTATTGCTGCTATCCATGTGGTTCCCCATCCCCATTTATGTACTGTCCCTGTTACTTCTGTGTAGCGGAGGGGGCAAAAAAGGAGGTGGGTTGGAGCCTGCGAACGAAAATGGGATAGGGAGGGAGGGGGAGGGGGAGAGAGGATGTTGGCAAGAACCAAAAAATCTAACAACGAGCAAAGTAGAAAGCAATCTCTTGATTATGGATGGCGGCATGGAGGGGGGGAGGTCTTCCACTAGCCGAGGGGCCCCCATAGAGGTCGTGGTGGGAAGGAGGAGATGCGGAAAAAGGAGACCTCAAATTCGGCCTAATTCGGAACGCTTATCCATATTAACAACCCCCAATCGGTCTCCTAAGGTAAATTGGTGTAACCAGGTGAGCGGACCCTCCGGCTTGAAGGTGGTGTTGTTGAACGCCAGATCTGTCAACGGAAAAACGACCTGGATCCAGGATCTAATCCTGGAGGAGCGGGCAGATCTGGCGTGCATCACGGAGACCTGGCTGGATGAAGCTGGGGGCGTAAACCTCGCCCAGCTTTGCCCGCCAGGTTTCTCCGTGCAACACCAACCAAGAGCCGGAGGACGGGGAGGCGGGGTCGCAGTGGTCTATAGAGATTCCATCCATCTGACCAGGAGCCCCATCCCGCAGACCACAAATTTTGAATGCGTCTACCTGAGGGTGGGTGACCGGGACAGAATAGGGATTCTGTTAGTGTACCGTCCACCTCGCTGCACTACAGTCTCCCTACCTGAGCTAGCGGGGGTGGTCTCGAGCCTGGCGGTGGAGTCCCAACGGCTTCTTGTGCTGGGGGACTTCAACATCCATGCCGAGGCAACCCTCACAGGAGCGGCTCAGGACTTCATGTCCGCCATGGCGACCATGGGGCTGTCCCAACGAATAACTGGCCCCACCCACTGTGCTGGACACACATTGGACTTGGTCTTCTGCCAGGGATGGGAGCAGGGTGGCGGTGTGGAGGAGTTGTCTATCTCTCCGTTGCCATGGACCGACCACTTCCTGATCAGATTTAGGCTCACTGCGCCCCCTAACCTCCGCAAGGGTGGAGGACCCATTAAGATGGTCCGCCCCAGGAGGCTTATGGATCCGAATGGATTCCTGACGGCTCTTGGGGAGTTTCCCGCCACCTCGGTAGGTGACCATGTCGATGCCTTGGTCGCTCTCTGGAATGGGGAGATGACCAGGGCAATTGACAGGATCGCTCCGGAACGTCCCCTCTCAAGTAACCGAGCTAAACCAGCTCCTTGGTTCACTGAGGAGCTGGCAGCGATGAAGCGAAGGAAGAGGGTACTAGAGAGCGTGTGGCGCTCGGACCCAAGCGAGCCAAATCGAACACGGTTTGTGTCCTTTCTAAGGGCATATGCCGCGGCAATAAAAGCCGCAAAGAAAACTTTCTTTGCGGCCACTATTGCGTCTGTAAAAAACCGTCCGGCGGAGTTGTTTCGGATTGTCAGAGGTCTTTTAACTCCCCCTACCTCAGGTGGGAGCCCTGACAATTCGGCAACGCGCTGTGAAGCATTTGCTCGGTTCTTTGCAGACAAAGTCGCTTTGATCCGCTCTGAGCTGGACGCCACATTAAATGCAGTCTCCGTGGATGTGACACAAGCACCTGCTTGTCCTATTTTGTTAGATTCTTTTCAGTTTGTGAAGCCCGAGGATGTGGACAAGATACTTGGAGGAATGAGACCCACCACGTCCATCCTAGACCCCTGCCCATCCTGGCTTCTGAAGGAGGCCAGAGGGGGATTGGCCGAGTGGGTAACGGTGGTGGTGAATGCCTCCCTTCGGGAAGGCAAGATTCCAGCGAGCCTAAAACAGGCTATTATAAAGCCGCTGTTGAAGAAGCCATCACTGGACCCCACCAAATTCGAAAACTTTCGGCCTGTTTCCAATCTCCCCTACTTGGGCAAAGTCATGGAAAGCGTGGTGGCCTCACAACTCCAGGTATTCTTGAGAGACACGGATTATCTGGATCCGGCACAGTCTGGTTTCAGACCGGGACATGGTACCGAGACGGTCTTGGTCGCCTTAGTCGATGATCTGCGCCGGGAGCTAGACAGGGGGAGTGTGTCCCTGTTGGTGCTCCTGGACCTCTCAGCGGCCTTCGATACCGTCGACCACGGTATTCTTCTGGGGCGCCTTGCAGAGATGGGTCTCGGGGGCACTGCTTTGCAGTGGCTCCGGTCATTTCTGGAGGGCCGTACCCAGAAGGTGTTATTGGGGGACTCCTGTTCAACACCACAGCCGTTGACCTGTGGGGTTCCTCAGGGCTCCATCCTGTCCCCCATGCTGTTTAACATCTACATGAAGCCGCTGGGTGAGATCATCCGGAGTTTTGGGGTGCGGTGTCACCTGTACGCAGATGATGTCCAACTCTGTCACTCCTTCCCACCTGCTACTAAGGAGGCCGTCGAAGTCCTGAACCGGTGCCTGGCCGCTGTAATGGTCTGGATGAGGGCGAACAAACTGAAATTAAATCCAGACAAGACAGAGGTACTCCTGGTCAGTCGCAAGGCCGAACAGGGTATAGGGTTACAGCCTGTGCTGGACGGGGTCGCACTCCCCTTGAAGGCTCAGGTTCGCAGCTTGGGTGTGACCCTGGATTCGTCGCTGAGCCTGGATCCCCAGGTTTCAGCGGTGACCAGGGGAGCATTTGCACAGCTTAGGCTCGTGCGCCAGCTGCGCCCGTATCTTGGGAAGTCTGACTTGGCCACGGTGGTACACGCTTTGGTCACATCCCGCCTCGACTACTGCAACGCTCTCTACGTGGGGCTGCCCTTGAAAACGGCCCGGAAGCTCCAGCTAGTCCAGCGCACGGCAGCCATGTTGTTAACAGGAGCAGGGCGTAGGGAGCACACAACGCCCCTACTGTCCCAGCTCCACTGGCTGCCGATCTGCTACCGGGCCCAATTTAAGGTGCTGGTATTATCCTACAAAGCCCTAAACGGTTCCGGCTCAAAATACCTTGCAGACCGCATCTTGGCCTACGAGCCCACGAGGACCTTGAGATCATCCGGGGAGGCCCTTCTCTCGGTCCCATCTGCCTCACAGGCACGCCTGGCGGGGACGAGAGAGCGGGCCTTCTCGGTGGTGGCCCCCCGGCTGTGGAACGCCCTCCCTGCTGAAGTTAGACAGGCGCCCTCCCTGATGGCCTTTCGTAGGAGCCTGAAAACGTGGCTCTTCGAGTTGGCCTTCAACTGAGTACTATATCCTTGGCAATGACGACCGGAATGGACCACGACTATGAGACTGACTATGACCCATGATACGACGAAGCGGATTTTTACTATTAGTATAGGATAAGTATATGTCAAGTAGTAGTAGCATGTTATGTATTGTTCTGATGACTGTAAATTGTCTTTTCCATGTTGTTGTTCACCGCCACGAGTCGCCCCTTGGGCTGAGAGTGGCGGTAAATAAGTGCAAGTAATAAATAAATAAATAAATAAATAAATAAATATCTTACATTTGTCACCACTTCCACATCTAGTTACACATCTAGTACTCACTGAGATTTTCTCAAGGAGTTCTTGTTCCATCACTCATGTATTTCATGGAGAAAGAGACAGGGAGAGAAGAGGGTTTGACTCACACAATGCCCCTGTAAAGAGCATGTGTCAGGGGAGGGAAACGTGCAAATGTGGGTTTGGAGAACATTGAAAAGCTCTGGCTGCCTGGGCTTGCACTCACTTTTTGCACCCCATTTCTAAGGTGTCCTCCCCACTACTTTCCACCATTGGCTGGATGCAAGGAGCACACAGTGTGGATTGGATAGGCAAAAATCCCTGACTCCATAACAGATGGATGTATTTGGACTTTTCCATCGTCTGAGGTCCATTTAGCTACATACACAAGTTCGTAATTCATGAAATTTCTGCAAACATCCTTCTCAAAACTCCTATTGAGAGAGTTGTGGGAAATTGAAATCTCCATAACCATTTGGAAAATGGCATTCATAACCTTTTGGAAAAACCAGAAATCTCCCTGAGAAGGGTTAATAACTCGCTTGAATTAACCTTCTTCTTAGTGGTAAATATCCACTAGCATCCATGCAAGGCAATTAGGTTTCTCCAGCTATTAGATTGATAAACTTAGGGCAGTTCCAGGAGAATCCACATTTTAAAAACGAGGATGTTCCCAGGGGCCCATCTACACACACCCCAGAAAGCACACGTTTTCTGGGTTGAGTGTCCAGATGTCCTCCTGGAACTCTAACCCCCTCCCCAAAGGAACCCAAAAAACCCTTTAAAAGGAAAAGTACTTACCTGGCCTCCATTGGAGAGCTGATGCAGAAATGATGCTCCAGGACAAGGGAGTGCAATTCCTGCCCCCCCCCCTTTCTACTGTCATGTCATTTCTACAGACCAGGAGAGCACCAGCAACTCTCCAATGGAAGCCAGGTAAGTACTTTTCTTTTTTTGAAGGGCTTTTGGGGGTCTTTTGGGGAGGGGGTTGGTGTAATGGACTCATACCTTTCTGGTTAGGCCGCAGCCTTCAAAGACAGTGAACCGGCTCCATCTTAGTGAGGGAAATGCAAGGAAAGTCAGATCAGCAGAGGGGAGGAGTTTAGCTATTCCAGGATTGGCTAGGACAGATGGGAGGAGCTGGAGCTGTCAGTGTAATAAAGGCAGGCAGCTTCTGTCACAGAGAGAGAAGGGATTTAACATCCGAGAGAGAAGGGGTTTAACAGCAGAGGGAGAGAGATTGGATTTTAAGCTGAAGGGAGAGGGTAGTTTTTGAGTGAGCTGAAGATTCCGGAGGGAGAGTGTTTGAAGGCAGGTGTGGCTATAGAGTGGCCTGGAGAGTCAATAGCCGCCTGTGAACTGGTGTGGGAGAAAAACACACTGGTTGCCTATACACTCTAAAGGACAGAATATTCTAGTGGGATCTAGATACGCTGAGGGGACAGATAGGTTTAGTCTGTCTGAGGGAATAGATACCCAGTTGGGGAGTTCAGCAAGCTTGTTAAGTCTTAGTAACCGTTTAAAAAGATTGTGCTGTGCTAACCATACACACTTTTGTAACTCAAAGAAGCATCCAATTGTTTGTTCTAGTAATTATAAATAAACTTTGTTCTAGTTCAACTTTACATGAAGTCCTCAAATTGATTCATTCCATCAAGTCGGTTCCGGTAGTTTCTAACATCGTTTAGCCTCAGACACTTTAGAGGGAGTCAAAGGAAGGGCTGGGGCACATCAAGCTTTACCTCAGACATATCATCAAGATAAATTCTCAAAAGCTATTTGAGTGGTGGCAGTAATACCTCAATACACATCGAGCTTTGTGACAGGTGTCCAGTTGGAGCCTTAGAAAACAAAGTCTTCTACTTTGTTCCTTCAAATTGGTATCAACGGCTGAATGGTCATTCAGTCCAGTTTACATAGGTGAACAGCTGTGGGCAATATAACAGCCGAAGGAACGTGAGAGTGTGTGTGCTAGGGAATATATTAGAAGTATTATTCCTTAGAGCTCAGGCTGATCGTTACACTTGGTATTCCCACAGTTTTCCAGGTGAATTTAGCCCGGAAAACCATGGGGATACTATCTGGACTGCAGTCCAGACAACGGAAGTAGTGAGTTTGTCCCGCACCTTCCAACAAGGCGTGGAATAAACCCACTATCAAATTAATTTGCCACAAACCAGAGTTTTCCTGGTTGCTTTTTCCAACAGAGAGAAAATATCTCAGCTCTCATAAGGAATTCTTGTGCATGTAAACAAGACAAACAAGTATTTACATTTTATTCTTACTCCCAGTTCTTACAATATTTATCTCAAAACTATGTTTTCTGTATGATAGAGAAATATTTCTTGAATATATCATTGTATCCTACAGGAATAAGTATCATACCAATAAAGAATGTAAAGTCTTCTATTGAATAGCCTATTTTAGATACCTTTTCCAACTCATCTAACCTATGTTCTATCAAATCGCAATAGAAACTGTATTTCCAGTAATCAGTATATATTGTATTATGGTATTCCAAGCTTTTCTCCAACACTGTTGTGCATTGGCAAATTCAAAGCAGTCAAAGCTCAACCGGCTCTTTCAACTAAAAATATTACATTAACCCTGATGATAATATAAAGACTTTGACATCTTTGGCTCTGGTCACTTTAGTACTTTATTAAGTCAGCCAAACGTCTTTTCCGAGTAAGGCAAGAGATAAGCCTTTGAAAAGAACCATGAAAATGCTGCAAGCATGAAAACCAATTGAGCCAGTTTCAGATGAAAAGCCTTATCTTGCAGGAAGGTATATTCAACAAGACAAGAATTGCTTTAAGACCAGGACTGAACCCATTTTTTTCCTCTAAACCATCAAAAATATTATTTTTTCTGTTTTCTGGATCCTCTCTTGATGCTATAATGAACAGTTATTGACTTACTGGCAAAATAAGAGCCAAAAATATCCACAACAATCCAGTAATGTTATAAATATAGGACTATGCTTTTATCTACTGACTTAACAATTGCAAAAAATGGGGATTAAAAGTCATGTATTTTCTCTCAGTTAATCTCTCAGTCATTCGCATTTTCTAGCTAACTCTCCTGCCATTCAAACTCTTAAACCTACTCATAAATGATATCTGACAGACTACCCTCTTTATTCCTTTCCACCTGCCTTATTCAAATTTCCTCAGACATCTCACCAATCACTCCCAGCATTCCATTCTCTCAGTCAATATCCAAGAAATCCATATCTTATTACCTCTGGTAAGTGAAATGCATTTTCCCTTGAACAGTCCATAACATCAGTATCATACCAGACATTGAGAACATTCAGCTCCCCAGATGTTGATAGACCAGTTCCCATCAGACCTGCCTAATGGCAAGGGGCGAAGGGAGTTGTGGTGCAACAATATCTAAAGCTCTCAATTGGGGACCTTCCACACTGTCCCTTTATCCCGGGATCTGATCCCAGATTATCTGCTTATCCCAGGTTATCTCGCAGTGGTGAGTCATATATTCCAGTTTAAAGCAGATAATTTGGGATCGGATCCTGGGACAAAGGGCAGCGTGGAAGGAGATTTTTTCCCTAAGCACACCTTAAAATCATAGAGATTAAAGGGGGGCTAAAATCCTACTGGTTACTCCCAATTTCAGTAGAATCAGTTATTCAATGGTAAGTCAACATGTAAATCCCACTGATTCAGTAGCATGACCCTTGTTGGGGATAATATCAGATTGCAGCCAAGATCTCCTAGATGCAAAGCATAGGTCTATGTCCTCCACCACCATCCTCCACACACACACACACACGCACACACGCATCATTGGAGCTTTGGCTATTTCTAATGGCTTCTTTTGACTTCCTGCTGTACAGAGACACGAAGAATCAAGTTGTTGTAGGTTTTTCGGGCTGTATGGCCATGTTCTAGAAGCATTCTCTCCCAACGTTTCGCCTGCATCTATGGCAGGCATCCTCAGAGGTCTGATCTCACAACTTCTGAGGATGCCTTCCATAGATGCAGATGAAACGTCAGGAGAGAATGCTTCTAGAACACGGCCACACAGCCCGAAAAACCTACAACAACCCAGTGATTCCAGCCATGAAAGCCTTCTACAATACATGAAGAATCCTCAAGCCAATTTTCTTTATCAATATGAATTCAATAAAATAAAACAGAAAAGGCTCTGTCTGCCACAACAATTTACAAGCCTCTCTACACAACAAGTTCTCTACCTGCTGGAGCAAAAACAGCAGAGAGTTGGTAGGACTAGGGACCATTCCAGACAGGCCCTATATCCCAGGATTTGATCTCAGGTTTTCTGTTTATCCCAGGGCTCATCCAGACAGTAGTTTTATCACAGGAGTTTCTGCAGCAAACAGGAGAGTGGCCAGCCACCATTCCCTGTAAATGCTGAAGCAATTGCTACAAAAGGCAAAAAACACGAGATTTCCAGATGTGGGAATATCGCAGTTTTGAGCCAAATATCTGCATCTTCAAATGTCTGCAATCAGAAATCACAGGAGTTTTTATCTAGATTTGTTCCCGGGTTTTAGATGTTAGTTCCTGATGTTAGGTCGGTTTCTAAAAAGAAAATGATAGTTGAGTAGAACATGAAAATTTTGTTTGTGTGCCAGAAACTTCATGAAATGTGTGGAGGGCACAGGATAAAATTGTGGCTCCCTAGTCAACGCTGTACATTTTTTCACAAGAAAAGCAATCAGATACAGCCATGTATAACCCAGGAACAGCACTCTGTTGTTTGATGCCACAAGTAGACAACCAAATCTGTCTGGACAGGTGTCCAGGCAGCCAGGCTCTAAAAAGTGTCAATAATGGCAAAGTTCTGTTCCTGGCTTGAAAATGTGTGTTCCTGTTTGATTGTGCAGTGATAACTTGGGTAGCAGTCGACCTACCCCATAAACTTTGTTAGCGTGGCAGATACTTCATGAAACATCTGGAGGGCACAGTTTCTCTGGCCAGGACAAAGAATGGAACTTTTGCCAAGTTTCCGGCAGAAGTCCTGCGGTGGCCATTTTTGGAGCCTCTAAATCTCGCAACAACGGATCAAGTCTGGACAACGGAGGCAGAAATCCTGAGACAAACAGGTCTGTATGTGTACCTCTTCTGAAGTCCTGGGATTTTTTTGCCTGTGATTTAGTTCACCTGTGATTTAGTGCTGTCTGGAAGTGCCCCCAGATTATCTGACAATGTGGCCTCATATAATCCAGTTTAAAGCAGAAAACCTGGGATCAGATGCTGGGATATAGGGCCTGTCTGGAAGGGCCCAAGAAAAAACCTTCCCACCAAGATCTTAAAATTTGGGCAGACTCACATAAAAATGTACAGCCTTTTAGATGGTCTGATTAAACGTCATGTAGGGCTTTAAAAGTAAATAATTAACATTTTACACTATTCCAAAAATGGACCAATAGCAAGTTCTGCTGTACTTGTCAAATGAAGAACCAAGGCATATGTCACCTCATATGATATCTCAAGAAATGGGCACAGCTGGTGCATCAGTTTTAGCTGTGCAAAGGCACTCCTGGCCACTGCCAAAACTCAAATCTGAATCCAGGGGTATGAGCAAGCTGCGAAATTGCCTGCACATACGTAAGCCTGTCAGCAATTTCTAAGAAGGCTCCCAGCAGTAGACTGCATTTTACTGACAACCAATGCTGGGACAAACATGTAACAGTGACTAATATGAAGCAAAGCAGAGAGGACAAGCTCTTCTCACCAACATACTCATAGCTGACTGAGAATGGAAGTTCAAAGCTCCTTTTAACTACTCATCAATGTTCCTGCCTGCCTGCAGACTCCTGTCTGTTACTGCTCTTGCTGGGAAATGCTGCTGCAAGGATCAGAGAGGAAGACACATGCAGCACCAATGGGGAAAGCAGTCCACGCAAATCAACCTCCCAAACCCTGTTTTCACAGAATGCAAATTTTTAGATTCATTGACCACTAAAAATATCATTATTTAGGATTTAATTTTTAGCCCTGGCAAGAATAAATACAAGACTCTTTTTAGTTTGTATTTTAGACATTCAGCATGCTTTAGGGGGTTTGTGTATTGGATTCAGACTTTGGGAGATCAGGGTTCAAGTTCCCACCTGGCCATGGAAATCCACTGAGGGTGCTTCCAGACAACGTCAAAATGCAGGTTTTAAAAGTGGGGCAAAAATTCCCGGGACCTGAAGAGTAAGTCCACACACAGACCTGTCAGTCCCAGGAAATGCTCCCCCACTTTCCTCATACCTTCCTTTGAAGAAGATCGGAGGGCAGATAGGGGACATCTGGCAGAAGATTTTTTTAAAACAAAATTCTTTCTGAGATGCGCTGGAATTCATATGCACACATGCAGAGATCCCAATGTATTTGCAAGCAGATTTCTTATCTGTCTCTTCACTGAACTGTTAATTCAAGCTTTGTTTAATATTATAAGAAAGAAAGAATTCTAACTGCTTTCCAGTTGTGCTTCCCTTTAGCTACCTGGGTGTCTGTGATTCCAGTTTTTGATAGCTGATTGGTTGCTTTGGGCTTTTAAAATGTGCATGTGCACTGGAGCAGTCTACACAGGGGGAAAGGAAGGAAGTCATGTGTCTTTCATGACTGCAGGGATATACAGTCATATAAAAGTGCACATTTTCTGGGCACAATCAGGTTTTAAGTGCACCTTTTAAATCCATGTTTTTCAGTGTTAACCCGATTCTGCCATCATTTAGCCACCCCACTTTTATCCTGGTCACTTCCAGGTTTTACTGCATGTGTAGAAGGGCCCTGAGTGACCTTAGCCAAGTCAGCCTCAAAGGAAGGTAATAGCAAACTCCTTCTGACTGTATCTTGATAAGAAAATCCTGTGATCACCATAGGGATCAGAACAACAGCAGCCATAAGTTAAAACAAATAAAAGAGCAGATACAGCCCTCCTTAGCCTTCAGGCACAATTCAAAAGGAGAGGCCTTGTCTCATTGCAGGCATTTCTGATGGAAGACACAAGAGATGGCCATCTTGTTCTCTGAACAAAGGCAGATTGTTGACTTCACTCTGGTAATGGGAGCCCCCAGTGGTGCATCGGGTTAAACCAGGTAAGGGCAAACTTCGGCCCTCCAGGTGTTTTGGAATTCAATTCCCACAATTCCTAACAGACTACCAGCTATTAGGAATTGTGGGAGTTGAAATCCAAAACACCTGGAGGGCCAAAGTTTGCCCATGCCTGGGTTAAACTCTTGTGCCAGTAGGACTGCTGACCAAAAGGGCGGTGGCTCAAATCTGGGGAGTGGGCTGAGCGCCCGTCTGTCAGCTCCAGTTTCTCATGCGGGGACATGTGAGAAGCCTCCCACAGGATGGTAAAACATCCTGGCGTTCCCTTGCAGGCGGCCAATTCTTTCACACCAGAAGCAACTTGCGGTTTCTCAAGTTGCTCCTGACACACACAAAAGAACCCCTCTGGTAACTCAGAAGGATTTTTCCCATCCTAAGATCTTTCTCTGAGATACTCTGAAGTGCTCCCTGTTTCATAATCAAACTATTTACAAACTCTAGACATATTTATGTTACGCACTTTTGTCAAGAATGCAAATGTCATTCAAAGCATTTGTGTCCTTTTATATCTCACATTTGTAGTATCGTGATTCTACTTTAATTGCTATGGATACATCTTATAGACTCCTGGGATTTGCCATGCAGGGAGCAATCTTGATAGATCTCAGCCAGAGAGTCCTAGCACTTTCCCAACCTACAAATCCTAAGATTCCATATGAAGCAAGAATGGCATTTAAAGTGGAATCATTGTGAAATTTACTTATGTAGTGTGAAAAGGGTGGTTGGCCAAACAGAGAAAAGGCACCTGTCCCATGCTAGAATTTTTGTGGTATTTTAGCCCCGGAGAGCAATTGCAGGGTAGTCAAAATAAACATCAGCGTTGCCTCTGAAAAATCCTGCAAATCTCTTGGGAAGACAGGCAGACAAATGTCAGCGTGCTGGAAGGAGCAAAGACCACCAGCACTGAAGTGATGGCCCTCCGCCATCAACTCCGCTGGACCGGCCACGTTGTCCGAAGCCCGATCACCATCTCCCAAAGGCAAAGCTGCACTTGATAGCATTATACATCCATAAAACATTCTCCCTGTTTGAATCCACTTCTTTCCAACTCATGTATCTCATAGCTGAATGCATTTGAGTTTCTAAATGTGTTTGGCCTTTTCTCTACTCTCTTGTTCTGCAGCATCAGGAGACACAGACTTTTCTACTGGCAGCAAGACACAATCTTCTGCCCATGCTTCTCCTATGCGCTCAGTGGATAATGAAGCTGCAGGGTCACCTCAGATCATCTCATAGCAAAATGCTGCAGAAGGACTAGAGAGAATTAGGGGCACAAATACATGGAGTGTGCCACACTAGAAGGAGCTATTTCAGTTTCCCAAACAATCACAAACACTAAGAGCTCATGCTTTTAAGCATGCAGATGCACAGCTCTCTGCCTCTGGCTGCTTTTCTCTCTCGTTAGGAACATTACATGAAGTGTCCACTTACTGCTACAACACACACAAAAAGGGCAGACGTGCCCAGATTAGCAAGCATTTCCTTGGGTCTCAAATATTACACTTATCATTTCATTTGAGAAACAAGGCCCACAATTGCATGCAGCACACAGAGGCAAACATGGACCGCCCCTCCCTCCTCCAATTACCCCTTACAGACCTCCATTAGTTAGTGTTCCTCCAGGCATAACGTAATTCTGTAAACCCCAACCCTGTTTAAAATGCAATTTGCTTACCTCTCTCAGTGGGCTTGCTGTGGATGTGAGTGGCATTAGTGAGCAAAGGGAAGATGGCATGTAACATACATTTGGGCTGTAATGCAATTAGGGAGACCAGGACAGGCAGGCAGGAAGGCAGGCAGGGAATGAACCTGCATAGATGACTAGGAAGATCTGCAGTGCAGATTATAGGCTAATAAAGGGGAAGACTGAGAAATGATGACAGCAAGGCATGGAGAAATATAAGACCGTTTTAGGGATGCAAAGAACAGTGCCAGACATAGTTAGAGAGCAACGTTAGTTACTGCACAATACATGAACAGCTAATTCAAATTTTCCACACCAAAAAGAAGTCCCAAAGAGATGACGGAGGAGCGCATAAGCTTCTTAACGATTTTCAGGTGTAGCCACTCTGGGGGGTTGAGATAGAGTGGGGGGGGGGGGGGGGAATCCGGTAAATAAATAAATAAATAAAAGCTCAATCAGTCTAAAAATGAGACTGCTCTGCATGATGCAATGGATCATGAATCAGATACAAAAAGTAAGACCACATGGAGCACACACATTACCTTTTAACCATTCATTCACTTATGATGATATGATGATGGAGAAGGAAGCAGGAGAAAAGCCGCCATCACAAGATTCTACCACCATACCAATGTCTGCTAAATTATTCCTATTGTATATAATTTGTCAGTTATTTATTTATCGTGTCAGAAGCAAACCGAGGGTATGGTTGTAACGTATTTAAAAGCACAATGTTTTAAAACTTGGCATTATACTTAATGTCCTTTGACCAGTAGCTAGCTGGCTACTTGAAGTGCCATTGGTGTTGCTATAAGAAGGTCCTCCATTGTGCATGTGGCAGGGCTCAGACTGCATTGTAATTTGTCAGTGTGTATAGATTACACAGAGAGAGCAAGACAGATGCAATGGCAGGAAGCTATAATAAGCTCAGGACTTTATGTGTGACCAGTGTGTTCCATAGTTTCAACATTGTGAGATCACATCTTTCAAGAAATAAATAAAATTACTAAGTAACCTGTTGACTCACTACTTTGAATATTTTTTCCAGTGCCTTAGAAGTACTTGCTTTATTTTGTTCCTCAGTTCATTACAGTGTTTTTAGCAGCTGGTAAACACTGGAAAACCTGAAATCATAAAGGTGTTGATGTGTTCAAGTAAGTAACCATCTCCCCCTCTTTTAACAAATATTTTTTCTAGCATTATAAACCCAGATAATAAATAGTGTTCCTGGATAATTATCAGGGCACACTTAATCTGTCTTAATCTGCTGGGATGGAGATGACTTTGGTTGTTTAAATAGATTTTTTTTTCATGTCACGAGCTACTTGAGTAACTGCAAGTCGCTTCTGGCATGAGAGAATTGGCCATCTGCAAGGACGTTGCCCAAAGGATGCCCGGATGTTTTACCATCCTGTGGGAGGCTTCTCTCATGTCCCCACACGAGAAGCTGGAGCTGACAGACGGGAGCTCACCCCGCTCCCTGGATTTGAATCGCCAACCTTTTGATCTGTAGTCATGCCAGCACAAGGGTTTAACCCATTGCACTACTGGGGGCTCTTATGCAATTGCTAGGAACTAGTCATGATAGTAATTCCATATAGTACTGCTGTACCCATAAGCACTTTTCTATGACATTAACATGGCAACTTGCTAAAGCACTTTCCTGGCACTACATCATAAATTGCTGGTTTTGGAAGGTGTTATGGGAGGACTTCTACTGGATACCCGAGCATATTTTCTTTGCCCCCTCTTGTCTCCTACACTTACATCTATAATAAACTGCTGACATCCATAAGAAGAGGTCAACAGTATGAGATGTGTGATCATTGATATGGTATGTAACTAGAGACAAGATAGTAGCAAGAGGAGCCTTTGCTGGTATGCCAGGCACATCCTTTTATATATTTCTATTGAAAATCTTGTCTGGGGATATCAGACCATGCCAAAATATGCCCACTTTAGTTGCCTTCAGATTGGATTACTATAATATGCTCCTCCTAGAGCTGCCCCTAGACTATCAGAAATGTCAAATACCGCGTAGCATAGCAGCCAGGGTATTCATAGAAGCAGAATATTATGCACATTTTAGAATAACTGCATCACTGAAGAATATGTTTCAATACAATAAAAGATGCTGAAATGTATAAAGTCTCACATGACTTGGATCCAGGATATTTCCTCCTCACATATCATTTTTCCTGTATTCTGTGATCTGATGAAGAGCCCTTCTCTGTGTCTTAAAACAAATGGAAGTATATTTTGCTGCAATGTATATAGGAGTTTCTTCTGCGAATGCAGACCTCTCCTCCTTGAGATCTGTCCTGCAAACACCCACCAAGTCCCATACAATTATGTTTCCAAGCTTTTGTGATGAATGGTACCAAAAGACTTAGAAAGAACTACGTAATTGTGAGGGAAATGCAATGCTGTGTGATTCAGCCTCCACTTATGCAATGCCCCATTTGCTCTGGAAGACTCACCCATTATACAAGCAGGAGGAGGAATCACCCCTCCTCTCATCTCACTGATCCAACGACAGAAGCCATTATGTCAGCAGGAGGACATAAATGGAAACAAGCCAGAATCAATGTGACAAGCCAGAAGTGCTGCATCACCACCACTGCTTTAAAAAAGGCTACTGAGATCTAGAAAGTGTTCCTGAGATATAGTGCTAAGTTAGGTAACACTTTCCATTAAAATAAAAAAGAGGATGTAACCAAATGATAGTGCAAATGTTTTTAAACCATTAACTTCATTTTATCAAATAAATGTATTATTTGATTCTGATTCTTCCTATCATCCACACATTCAGTACGTTGCGAAGATCTGCCACCATAAAATCAAAAGATGCTTATATTGATTTACAAAAGGAAAAGGTTAATCCTTAGCTATTAAGCAACAAATAATGTAAGTAATTATTAAAATCTATCAATGTTGCATAAGGTTTCTATTTGAGGTCATAAATTCACTCACTATTATCATTGTTGTATTTTATTATACAGCTATCTATTATCATAATATGCCCTTTCTCCAAGGAGGATGGGCTATGTTCCTTCTGTTTTATATACTTAATCATCTTGCGAAGTAAGTTAGGCTGAGAGATGGTGGACCCAAAATCACCTGATGAACTTAATGGGTAAATGGAAAATTGATTTTGCATCTCTCCCAATTTTTTACACTAGCCATTCCACCATTCCTCTCCAACCTGTTATCTTCTAGATATTTTGGACTCCAGGTTCCATGACCCTTCGCAGCTGCCTATGTTAGCTGGAGTTGCTGGCAAAAATATTGATAGGGAGATATGCTGAAGAAAACTGAACAATGACTTAGTTCTGTACATGCACTCATTCACTGTACAATAGACTCTCAGTTAACTGTCACCCGTGGGGATTGGTAGATGTCGGGTAAATGCAGTTTCCGGTTGTTTGAGAGTTACTAATAAAAGTAGGCTGATCTAATAAAATACCTAATATCATACATAAACTGTATTGACTTGATATTAATACTGAAATACAATAATTAAAAGCAAATAAAGACAAACTTAACGCAATGTGACACAATTTTATTTTATTACATGTATATTTTAATTGTTATTTAAAGTATTTCTCCAGGGGTTTTTTGCCAGCTGTTTGAGAATTCCAGCTGTTGAGTTCTGGTTAGCTGAGGCTTCTTCCACACAGCTGAATAAAATCTCAGATATCCTGCTTTGAATTGGGATATATGGCAGTGTGGACTCTGATAACCCAGTTCAAAGCAGATATTGTGGGTTATTCTGCCTTGATATTCTGGGATATATGGCCATGTGGAAGGGCCCTGAGGGTGGTTCCACACATGACTTTAACCTGCACTCAATCGGGTTTCTTCGGGGAGGGGGGGCAGATGTCCTGCTGGACCTTCCAGCAGGGCACCGGACACAAAACAAACCACCCAGAAAAGCCTTAAAACTGAAAAATAACTTACCCGGCCACCATTCCGCCTTCTCCAAAGCTCTCCTGGTGCATAGAAATAACGTGCCAGGAAGGGGGGGAGGAATGATTTCCACCCCCCCCCCTTCTCCTGGCATATCATTTCTATGTGCCAGGTGACCTCTGGAGAAGGTAAGTTATTTTTCAGTTTTAAGGCTTTTATAGGGGGTTTTGTGAGGGGTGGGGGCTGTCTTGGGTTTTTCAGGCTCCAGGAGCCCCAAAATGCCAAAACAACTGTGTGGATTGGGACCAGAAGTCACGCAACACGATCCATGGCCGAATACACACAGCGCCCACTGCTGGAAAGACCCGGGTCTTTCCAGCTGTCAAATTAATTCAGCACAAAGCAAGGTTTTCCTGCTTTGTGCCAGAGGAATTCGTTTTTACCTGAGAGTGTACTGTATATTCCGCTTTCTTCCAACATAGGACCCAAAAACAACTCAGAAAATCAAAAGTTTAAGACAAAATAGAAAAGCAGCAAGTATTTCTCTAAAAACTCAATTATTTAAAAGAAAGCTGGGGTAGGTAGGGAGCAGAATGCAGATTAGTTCTCAAAATGTGACTAGAATATTTGACAGTATTCAGCCATGATCAAATAACAGACAGTCAACTGATAAACTCTGACCAGACAATTGAATGGCAGGCCACACTTCTGTGCTTCAACTCCTCAGTTATGATGACCTTTCATCTCTTTTATAAAGCCTGTATTTGGAAAGATGGCATCATAACTCCAAGTACCAGCAATAGTGCGAACTGAGTCTTGGATTGAGTTGCACAGGCACACAAGGCAGATTTATTGCTTCCAGCCATTCAAGGAAGAAAAAACTTGACAAGTCCAGCTGCATAATTTATGATTCCTTGTGAAATAGGTAATTCTCTGCACTTAATGTCTTAAACAAAAGACAAAAATTTTCAAGGTAAATCTGCCAGTACCTAAGTATACTTAACGGTTACGAGCATCACTTTTGTTTCTGTATGAAAAAATAGCTAGCGCTGTCAAAAGTGGTTTATTATAGAGTGAGATTGTGAACATTTCCCCTTGTTGCTAGCCCTGGCTGAGTTGCACTGAGAATTTGTTCAATTTTAGATGTTGAGGAACAGAGGCCCACAGGTCTCCAAGCAAATTTAGTAGCAACCATACCATTCTGCCAGTTCTTTCAAAAATGTTAACTTTAGAGTTAGTAAAGAAAAGAAACACAACCACAATATCAACATGTTTGTTACTTCTGGGTATTAGTATATTTAATGCATTCAATTGAAGTACTATGACAGTGAAATTCTTGCAGTTTAGTTGTCATATTTTGGGGCAATCTGGAGGAGGGGGGAATTAATTACCATTGAAATTCATTAGTTTAAGTAATTTTATACTATACATGTATCCCTTGGGATATGTAGCAAAGCAGTATGAGACATGAAGCATGAGCTACTAACAGATTTTCTTTTTGAGGCCGATAGCACTGGCAAATTCAGAGTAATGAAATGTCACTCGCTTCATTCAGTGGCAGACGCGATTCCTTCAAGGCTGAGAAATCAAACACTTTTCTCACGTCACTTGAATTTACAACAGCGAATCTATTGTAAAATTCCACTATTCCTCATTAAGAGTGTTTGCTTTGTTTCAAGCATAACAGTAATTGTGCATAATGCTAAGGAATTCTAGCAGTTCCCATTGCAAATATATCTTCCCAGAAACAAATAGAAATGCACCTAAGTAATAGCGGCATTTAAAATGTCTGCTGAATTAAGTACTGAAATTTAAATAAAATTGTAGACCTTAAATTACTGTCAAGCCTATAATGCTAAAGTATAAGCTACATTCAACATAATCAGAGCTTTAGTTATTCCTGACTATGCAGAAAGAATGAATGACTTAAGTAGTAGAGGATCTCTTGCACCAAATATTCCCAAAGAGAGCTACTAACATGTTGAGATTGCAGTTTTCCTCCATGGAAGGCCTTCACTTGTCATTTTCATGATGTATTGTTCTCCCAAATCAACCTCAGGCAGCAGTTTCCTCTACCTCAGAGATGGAAACATCAGCAAGTCTCATCTGCCACAGACCCTGCTTCTGAAATTGCAAGAAACTGGAGGTTTGTTCCCAGTTTTTAAGAAAATTGTAGTGCTGCTTCTTATGGTAAAGGCTTTCTGGAGCACAATACTTTGTTTTAACATGAGGAAGAACTTCCTGATTGTGAGATCGGTTCAGCAGTGGAACTCTCTGCCCTGGAGAGTGGTAAAAGCTCCTTCTTTGGAGGCTTTTAAACAGAGGCTGGATGGCCATCTGTCGGGGGTGCTTTGAATGGAATTTTTCTGTTCCTTGGCAGGGAGTTGGACTGGATGGTCCATGAAGTCTCTTCCAACTCTGTGATTCTAAGGCAGAAATCAGTAGAGAAAAGATCTGGTGACTGCAAAACCAGGAAAGATGGTGTGCCATTTCCCATATCAGCCTGTCTGTGAGTATTCATAATACAGTAAGCTTGACTAAACCTTTCAGAGTTAGGTTGGAACATGAAGAGTGTTAAATGTATAATCATAAACACTCACAAACTATGGAGCTGTAATTATTTGTATTGGGAAAACATGAAAGTCATTGGTTCCCTCTATGTTTATTTCCAACACAATATATAAAGATAAAGGTTTCCCCTTGACATTAAGTCTTGTAATCTGACTCTGGGAGGTGCTGCTCATCTCCATTTCTAATCTCAAGAGCTGGTGTTGTCCACAGACACTTCTAAGGTCATGTGGCTGGCATGACTGCACGGAGCATCGTTGCCTTCCTGCTGGAGCGGTACCTATTGATCTACTCACATTTGCATGTTTTTTAACTGCTAGGTTGGCAGAAGCTGGGGCTAACAGCAGGAGCTCACCCCGCTCCCCGGATTCGAACCTGCAACCTTTCAGTTAGCAAGTTTAGAGCTCAGCGGTTTAACCCACTGCGCCACTGGGGGCTCCTAGAGTGCAGCCAAACCAGTGCTATATATGAATTCAGTTGGAGCTCATCCTGCTCCTCAGATCTGAACTGCTGACCTTTTGGTCAGCAAGTTCAGCAGCTCAGTGGGGCTCCACTGGGGGCTCCAATGCAATATATTTAACAGGTTTTATTTGCAGCCGTGTGCAGGCGTCATATGAGGGAGAAGGCACCCATTGGCATTGTTTTCCACATGTTTATCAGGCTTTCCAAACAATGATGATTGCACAGTGTTTGAAAATGCTGAGCTGGGAGCATTCCTTTCCATTGTGCCATCTTCTCAAAATGTTTTCTGAGGAGGGATGGTGAAACCAAAAGAATAAAACTTCAACAAAATATGAACTGTTGGAACACTGAAAACAAGAGATTATAAAGTGATGCACACTGTGGCCAACACACACACACACCTTCCAAACAATTTTACATATATACACTCACAGAATCTCAGCAACTAGTAACTAAACAACATAGGGATCTTTAGGGTTTTGTGAATGAAACTGTCAGCTACTTTGAAAAGGGAAAGCTCTGCGTTGAAATAAATTAGAGAAGCAATAGAATACAAAACTGCCAATATTGTACTGTTCTTATACTAATGAACAGAAACCACTGATCACTGCACTTCAAAAGGGATATCGCACAGTAGGAAAAAGTGGAACTCCCCCATGAAGTAGGGCTATTATCTGATTAGGGCTATTCAACTTGGAGAAAAGGTGAGCAAGGGTACATATGACAAGGCTTGCATAAAAATGCATAGAGTGTGTATGCATAATTTCCCTGATGGAAGATTCAAGACAGATAAAAGAAGTATTACCTCACTCCAGACACAGTTAAATTATAGAATTTGCTATTACAAGAGTATTAACTACCACCACCAACTGGATGGCTTTGAAAGGGCACTGAACAAATTCATCACAAATAGGACTATCAGTGGCTGTTAGGAAATAAATTTCCAGGTGGTGAGAAAGAAAGCATTTTATTGTGAGCTTGACACACTTCAGACAATAGATAGAGTACGATCATAATAGAGGTAAATGATTTGCAGCAAGACTTCCACAGTGATGCTGATGTGGTTTATTGTCTGGATTTCTCGAATGCTGGAATTCACAATAGTGGTGAATGTTCTGAATCACAATTGTTCGGAAACACAAGGGAGAACGTATTCTTACAAACATGTCCTAATCGTGGGTTTACCACAAGTACCTAGTTGGTCCCTAGGAAAACATTACCCTGGACAAGAAGTAGGCAAAGTGCAGCCCACAAGCCACATGCATCCCCAGGGGCCATTTCTTTGGTCCCCAGAGCTCCCTGAGGTCAAATAAATTGGGAGCAAAGTGTTTGTATTCCAAAATACCTCCAAAACTGAAGGTTTTTTTTTCATGTCAGAAGCAACTTGGAAAAACTGCAGGTCACTTCTGGTGTGAGAGACCTGGCCATCTGCAAGGACGTTGCCCAGGAGACACCTGTATGTTTTACCCTCCTGTAGGAGGCTTCTCTCACATCCATACATGGGAAGCTGGAGCTGACAGATGGGAGCTCACCCTGTCTTGCGGATTTGAACAGCTGACTTTCAGGTCAGCAGTTCATCCAGCACAAGGGTTTAACCCATTGCACCACTGCAGCTCCTTAAAAAAACAGACATGTGGAGGGCATTTTCACCATATTTGGAAGGTCCCTAGAAGCCCTAGGAGTAAAAAAGAGAGATAATGTACCCCAAATTCCCCTTGCAGATTTGGAAGACACCCCCTCGCACACACACTTTTGCTCCCTTTAATCAATTTACGCTCAAGAAGAACCTCCCTCCCTCCCTCCCTCTTTCTTTCTTTCTTTCTTTCTTTCTTTCTTTCTTTCTTTCTTTCTTTTTGCATAGACCCATACCTCCATGTCATCCAGAGGACATCTGGGAGACCTAGGAGTAAAAAAGAGAGAGAATGTACCCCAAATTCCCCTTGCAGATGTGGAACATATCCCCACACACTCTTTTGCTCCCCTTAAACCAATTTATGCTCAAGTGGAACCTCCTTCTTTCTTTCTTTCTTTCTTTCTTTCTTTCTATTCTTTCTTTCTTTCTTTCTTTCTTTCTGCATAGACCCAAAAATATTGTGTCAATATTTTAATACCTCCATGTCCTCCAGAGGACATCTGGGGACACTGAGGAACAAAAAAAAAGTGTAGGAGGAGGGGGCCGCAGGAGCAGATGCAATGGGGTAGATGAGCTTCCAAGGTACCCTGGAGGACCCATGTCTTCTACAGTTGCCCATTCCTGATATAGATCTTGACCTGATCCAGCATGGCTGTACTTGGAGTAAATCCAATTTTCAGGCATGCCTAGAGTAAACTCACTGTATCAATGGTAACTTGTTAAGTCAATATTTATGAAAGTTTGATTGGTTCGATTGGTCTTCTACAGGTGGAACAACTTAGACCCTAATAGTCTTTTTGATCTTCACATAACTTAAGAATAGTTGATCAAAAGGAGAGGATTACTATAACACTAAGTTTAGTTCCTTTTAGCTGTTTCTATTATATGTTCCTAGGCTGAGCACATTGTGCTGAATAGTTAAGTGGGAAAGGTGATTCATAATTAAAAAGCCATAGTGTAGTTTTAAACAGCAATTCAACTTACTTCCTTTAAAGAAAAAAAATTAGCAATGCTTGAAAATTGTCAAAGCTCCAATCTTGACATTCTTGGGGAAAGAGTGTATGCATGATAAAGCAGCCACCAATAATGACATTTTCTTTGCTCACTCCCTTCTCTGCATGCCAAATGAGCGACACACTTGGACATAATTAAGAAGGCAATTTTAGCTAAATTAGCGATTGGATTCTATATGTCAGAATCCTGCACGAACAATCAGAGAATGTCTCAATACACTGGACTCACTAGCAGAAATCCCTGAAAAGCTTCAGAAGCTCCCAGTACTCATGAAGCTATTACTTAGCTTCAGTTGTTAAAAAAAGTATAATTTGCAGTCAAATAAATCAACAAGTTTTTCCTTGCAAATATGTCCCCTCCTAAGATTTATGAGGATGCCTTAAAGCCCTAGTTTAACAGGCAATTCTGTCTTTGTTCCCTATCACCATTGACTTGATAAGGACTTGTTAAGGACTGCAGGGTTATCATTGTTTCAGCAATATTTCTTAAGGCACCATAATTTAAATTTGTGCAACATTATTTGTTTCCCTTTTATGAAATTTATCTTTGTTGTCACTTAAACTTCTAAAGGTTTCTCTTTGACTATATATTACAATCATATCTATTTGATCATCTTATGCTACTTGTTATTTTAAGAACTTCCATTCAGCTTTTTCTAATTAGTTACCTGACAAATCTAGTCCAGCCTTTGTAGTTAGCTATTTCCTAGAGGTGCTTTCCATGCCCATGAGAATATCAGTGCTAGTTTTTTGCTGTTCAGCTAGATTTCAGATGATCAAAATAAACTAGCTTTTTGAGCTGATAATATAAAGAGATTCATCAAACATTGTTTCTCCACCTCCAGTTTCTATTTATTTATATAAAAATATTTTCACATTACTCTTTCATAAAAATTCATGATAACACAAACTAGCAGCTAGCTATTCTGGTGGTCAGTTTCAGGCCCAGACTAAAAGGTTCAGGCCCAGACTAATTGAAAAACCGCATCTCTGCATGAGCACTGCAGTCCGTAGGGGAGGCCCTGCTCTTGTCAACCACACTGAATCCCATCAAGAAGAGAGGACAGTCTACAAATAAAGTTATTGTTATTGTTGTTATTATTTTACTGACACAAAAACACAGTATGTCACAGCAAACAAGATCTATATGCTTTCCAAGCGTCTAGGACTGTGTGATGTATTTCCGAATGATGCATGCAGATCCAAGTAAGGTGGCCTTTTGTAATTGACAGATCGTGATTTTGTCCATGTGTCCAAATGCCGGTTGAGATCTTTTGGCACAGCACCCAGTGTGCCGATTACCACTGGGACCACCTGTACTGGTTTATGCCAGAGCTTTTGCAGTTTGATTTTGAGGTCCTGATAACGGCTGAGTTTTTCCTGTTGTTTTTCCTCAATGTGACTGTCACCTAGAATGGCAACATCAACAATCCAAACTTTTTTTCTTTTCCACAATCGTGATGTCTGGCATATTGTGTTCCAAAACTTTGTCAGTCTGGATTCAAAAGTCCCACAGTATTTTTTGTGTGTCCATTTTCTACTACCTTTGCAGGTTTATGATCCCACCAGTAGTAGTTGTTCTTCTTCTTCTTCTTCTTCTTCTTCTTCTTCTTCTTCTTCGCTCTAATGTTAATTCTGATAGACTCCAGCGGATCTCATAAAACTTTATAATTCATATATTTATATAGAATTAACATCTGCACTCAAATATTATCTGTAATTTGGAATTACACCTCCCCCCCCCCCCATACATACACACACACACACACAAACACACATAATGGACTTATAGCTTGCATGTCCACATGTCAATGAGATGAATCATTTCTTGACTCTTTCCAATGCTTCTATATTGTATAAGTAAGTTCAGGATTTATTAAGATGGCAAATTGCACAGTTTCCAGAAACAGGTGCCCACTAAACACCACTAAACACCAATCTCTCCCTCTATACATACACATGCAGACAAACTACCTTAAAACTGAAACAAGAGACATAAAGATCTGATATTTCCATAATTGTGTCAACAAGGAACTGGAAAGGAGAAAGAGATGCTGAAACATATAAAAATAGAAGTGAAACAGTCTTTCTTCTTCATCTACCTTCTTCAAGGTGAAAGACAGCATAAGGAGCTACTGGTAGAAGACAGCTGTTTATATAATGTCATCAAGCAGGGGAACAAAGATAAGATAACATTGGAAAAATGTCAAGGCTTCATGTTGGGCCTTTGGAAAGGTTTCCCCAAAACATTACAGGGATGATGACCTAGAAATCAGTATACAATGGGCCTTTGCCTATACTGAGGATTGGTTTGAGGATTCTCATCACCACTCCCACTCCTCGTGGATACCAAAATCCATGGATAAGTTCCATTATCTACAATGGCACAGTAAAATAGTGTCTCCTATATGAAATGATAAAAATCAAGTTTGGCTTTTTGGAATTTATGTTTTAATATTTTCTATCCATGGATGGATGAATCCACAGGGATAGAAAGTCAACTGTAAGGTACAAGAGAGGACAACATAGAAATCAGCATGTGTGAATCCATTTTCAACACTTCAGTTTCAATAAGAACAATATTCCTGTAATTTTACATAGCTGTTCACACAAAGCATGAAATGTTAGGAATACCATAAACTTCAGGAGGCTCAGAAAGGAACTCTAAAAGAAGAAGCAGCAAGCAACTTATTTTCCCTTCAGCACTGGACTGATAGCAAGCAAGAGACCCAGGGCAATTGCAGCAATTAAAGCATTGATAATCCAGCCTTGCGAATGTTACTTGGCCCTGAGGGAGTGTGATGGACAAAAGATTAATCTTTTTTTTAAGTGCTCTACTTTAACCACTCTCACCATACACTGTTATGCAAGCTATCCCTGCTCCTTACCAAAGCAATCTTTAAATTATTTAAGAACTGTGAGATGGTTATTCTTGAATACATTTTGCTTAAGAATATAATGTACTTGGAGAGTTTCGTGCTATTTAAAACAAAATAAAAGGACATTGTTATCTTCTCTTTTCTAACTTTTATAAATAATGTATTCTTCATTATATTCACCAGCACACACTACATAATTCTTCTACATCATTATAAAATTCAAAAAAGTGCTATTACATAGATATAATGCATTCTACCTCAAAATTCCATTTATAGTAAAAGGTTGTAGGAACAGGTACAGTCAGTCCAACCATGGAATAACATTTGCTTGCTTCTGTGATGGGCAAAATGAAAAGAACGGAGCAGAAACTAATTCAGGTTTCATTTGGAGATATATAATGAGTTCTTGCCACAATGAAATGACCACATTACTGAAATTCTGAATTAATCAGAATAATCCAGGCTATAGTATTTCAGATTTTTATGTATTCATGTGAAAGCTGGATGATGAAGAAAGAAGACAGAAAGAAAATCGGCTCACTTGAAATAGAGCAGAGTTCTTCAGCTACCATGGATAGCAAAAAAGACAAATGAATGAGTACATAAAACCTGATCTTTCCCTAGAAGTGAAGAGATAACTAAACTGAGACTGTGTACTTTGGATCTATCATGAGACAGTATGACTCACTGGAAAATACTATAATGTTTGTTAAAGTGGAAAAGCATAAGGGAAAAAGGATGACTGTGCTACAGGTGAGTTGATTCAATCAAGGAAACCTAAGTCTGAAAAACCCAAGTAGGGCAGCTGATGACCAAGGATTTTGCAGGCTCTAATTCATAAAGTCATCACAACTTTACATCAACTTGACAGCAAATAACAAGTTCTCAGCTACTCAATTGTCAACTAGATGTGATGATAATTTGGAATATTAGGAAGTAGGTTATTATTTATTTATTTAGAACTTTTGTATCCCATTTTCCACCTCCGTGGAGGGACTCAGAACAGCTAACAGCAAAAATTCAATGCTATACAATACAATAAATACCATCATAAAACAACATACAATAAATAAGTTCTAAAATGCATATAAAACAGTTCAACAAGTTAACAAGTTAGGTTATGATGGAATAAGTGTGTATTCTTCTTATACCAGTTAAAAATATCCATATTTCCACCCTAACATAGAAAGCAATGACATATCTTTCTTCTGTCAAAAATTATAAGCCATCACAATCAACTGGAATGATGTCTGACCTAACGAGGAGTGGATGGAAATACCATAATCTGGCATGGAAGAAATGCATGGCAAATGAACTTCAATGCTCAGTACTTATGAAGAGTAAGAATATCAGCAGAACTATTCAGGATGTGTGTTTGTATTTCCTACTATACACTATTGTTGTTTGCCTTCAAGTCCCTTCTAACTTATGCTGATACTTTACCAATGTTTCCCAACCTTTTGTTTTTGACCAGGGCCCACTTTGACCAGAACCCACTTGTCCAAGGCACACTTCGAGCAGGGACCATTTGACTTGGGACACTCTCCAACATTAGTAGCAAAGGGGGTGGGGCTGGTTAGCTCTATGGAAAGGATCAGAAATAGAATAACTAAAATACAATAAAACAAATAACGAGGAAGGAGATTCACCGGTCGCAGCCCAAAGGTTGAGAACTACTGCTTTAGGCAAACCTATTTTATGGGTTTCTTTGCAAAATCTTCAAAGGGGATTCAAAGGCTAAAGGCCTCACCAGATGGGCAGGGGAAAGCAGAGGGTACCATCCTTCTTTGTTGCCTACTGAATTTCCCTGTTTTCTAGGATGGCCTCCCATCCCACGTAGTTTCCCGTCCTTTCCCTGCTTCCTCTTCATGTTCTCCAATTGGAGTGAGGTAACAAAGGCACTCTGGAGTCTGTTCCTCCACATTGCCAAAATGGGAGTCCCACTAAACTCATCACATGACAGAGGGCAATTTCAGAGAAGACTGTGTCTGATAAGGTACTAAGACTCTACAGTTTATATAGCCAAGTGGGGATTTGAACCTTGGTCTCTCAGGTTCAAGACTACCATTCAAGCTGCTATGTCATGATGCTCCTCTTCATACCATATACTGACCAAATTTCCTGGTGGGTGTCAAAAAATTTATTCTTGTCCCAGATGATACCCTTCATGGAACTCCAAAACCATCTCTACTACCCAACCACCCCAAGCAAGTTTTGGAATAAAATGCGTTACACACTTGCCTTGGAATAAGCTTCACTGATACGTACTGGGGATTACTTCTAAATAGAATTATAGATACTGATACTGTCAGATCAACCAAAGATGTTATCTGCTGTTCTCACTGATTGAATTGTTATGCACATAATCAGAAATGTATGATATTATGAAGGGGGTGGGGGTACAGAAATATTTCATCTAAACCCAATGCCCAGGAGGAAAGGATGGGATGGGGGAGGAACAAGAGCTTTTAAAAAAAGATAGATAGTATGACTTCAATGTTTTTAATGGCAATATTTTGTTGTTAACTCTCTCAATTAGTCAGTCTTGGCAAATTCGGATTTCTGGTTCCTAAGCATCAGCTACAAACTTCTCCAGGTCAAAATCAATGATCTCCTGCCATCCTTACATAAAGCTACCAAAACAATATAATAAATGAAGCATCTATGTTATAAAGACCTGGTCATCCAGGCACAGGCAATGTTCTCACCCTAATGATAATTACTTTCATCTACTGAGCTCTATGACTCTTGAAATGACAGTTTACCTCCAATTAAATCGATTCAGATGACTTGCTTCCCTATCATGCATTAACTTATGCTAATCAACCACCTCAACAGGATCCCAATGGAACTGAATATTGAAAAAGGGGCAAATGCACAATCTCAATTGGACATCAAGCTGCTTTCAAGCTCTAAAGTATTGGCTTTAGAGGGTACCACTTTCTGTGACTCACAAACCATTTCCATCTCAGACTGATTGAAAAAACATATTGGAGGAAAAACTATGGTCTCACAATGCACTCAAAGATAGTGTTCTTAACAACTATCAAAACAAGGCAGAAGTCTCTCAAATACATTTATTTATTTATTTATTTATTTATTTATTTATTTGCTACATTTGTATACTGCCTTTCTCAGCCTATCGGTGCTTTTGCACATCAGAGATCTTCCAACACTCTAGATACATTTCACATTTGTAATTGCCAACAGTTTTATAGCCATACGGAATATTTCTAGCATATTTCATTTTCTGATTAAGGGCTTCCAGCAAGCACAGATTCCTCCCACCAATTCCCAAAAGTAACCTAACCAATCCGAAAAATGCTAATTTTAAACAAGTCTATATTTAAGTGGCTATAAAGCTTTTATTTTTTATAGTTTAATGGTTTTAATAACATAAATAGTGTAATCATTTTTTTAATTTTTAAATTTATATTGTAATATATTTCCAACATTTTAATTAGCATTGTTTTTCCAGGCATTGAATGTTTGCCTTTTATGTTTGGAATCCACTCTGAGTCACTTCTGAAAGATATAGCGGAATATAAATAAAGTTTATTATTATCATCATCATCATCACCACCACCATTAGTTGCATTGAGTCCCTAGATTAGAAGAAAAGTGGGATACAAATAAAACAAATAATAAAAATAATATGAATCAGTGAAACCACAATAGAGAAACCCACAAAATCCAATGGAAAGTAAGGAGGGTTACAGTCAATATAATACATTCCTAGTGAAAGCAACAGTTAAATTAGCCTACGTCTGACTTTTAACAGAGGGGTTTAAGGAAAGGAAACTTGCTTTGTCATAAGGCCAAGTCAATTATTAAAACAAAAGTAGTATAGGAATTTATCTTCTTCAATAGGTTAAAGTCTCCTAGGGTCAATACACTCAAACAGTTTCCAGTGGACAGCAAGCTACAAAGGTAAAAGATTAATCACTGTAGTTGTCATTTTAAATTGAGCTCATATATCAAAATGCATGCTTTACGAAGCCAAATATGTGACAGAAAAGAGAACAAAAAGAATGAAATGCATAGATTATGTACAGTGTCTTATTCTTTGACATGGCCCAGCAAGGTCAACTGCAAATGGAAGTTTTAAATAGGCCTGTGGCCAGACAAAGAAGGCAAGGATCCAAAGAATAAGGGTGCATCTACACTGCAGAATGAATGCAGTTTGACAGCACGTTAACACCAATAAAATTACATCAATTGAGGCACTAGTAGGTTAAATGTTTTTCAATATTTACATAAAACTGTAATTTAAGATAAGACTGTCCAACTCTGATTAAACCATTATTCTAATCTTCTTCAATGTAAATGTGCTTATGTATCCTTCCAATAACATTAGAGTAAAATAATGTAAATGTACTAATAACAATAATAATCGAGTAAAATAATAAACGTAATAATAGAGTAAATAATGTAATAATAATAATAATAATAAATAGATTAAAATAATAAATGTAATATAAGAAGAAGAAGAAGAAGAAGAAGAAGAAGAAGAAGAAGAAGAGGAGGAGGAGGAGGAGGAGGAGAACAGAATGAAATGATAGATAACTTTGACTAGAGTATAAGTCAAGGGGGCTTTTTCAGCCTAAAATAAGGGCTGAAAAATTCGGCTGATACTCGAGTATATACGATATTTAGAATTCTTTGCCAGAGTGTTATTTTATCTTACCAAACTGCAAAGTCCAGGATTCCATAGCATTGAGCCATGGCAATTAAAGTTCTGTTATACTTAATTAAATCTCCTGTGTAGATACTCCTCTAGAAATCACCTTTATGGCCTAAGACAGGTTGGTATCCATTTTTCCATCGGAAATAGAGAAAGGAGACAAAGGAACACAGGCAAGAATTTCCTTTGAATTTTTTTATTTTGCAAAATTATTCAGAATGAAAGCCAATGTAAGGTTGCTCCAGATTATTCAGTTTCTCTTAGCTGATTAGCATTATCCTCCCTTCCTGTCATTGTTAGCACAGTGTGGAGAAGCCAAGCCTGGATCAGCCAGTTTTTCTAGAACATTAGTTTTAGCACTGTGTTATTTGGATCCAGTTCCCAACCTGACAAGTTCAAATCTTCTCCTGCTTTGTATTCTTCCTGCCATATGGGATTTGCCAAAGATCACAACACAAATGTTTGTCATGCTCCTGATTAACCCCTCTCTCATTTTCTCTCTTTCTCATCCATACACACACACATACAAACACACCACCTTAATTGTTGATAGACTGCAGAACGTTGCTTAAAATTAGTAATGCTGCAATGATCCGAACTTCTTCTCAAAGTCACCTTTTATAAAGGGCAACACAAATCTCAGTAACAGGTCTGACATAAGACTGCATTAATAAAATGTTTATTCATATGTATCTTCACAGGCAATGCAACTGATCTGCAGCATTATAAAAAAGGCAGCATTATAAAACCTGTGAGGATGGATTTCCCTGGTCCCTGCCTTGCTACGTGGGAAGATATTTGACTGCAGACTTCAGAATACTATCAAAACATGACCATAAGAAAAGAGAAAGTGTGGAAGTAAAACATTTTTAAAAAACAATCTTACCTGCAACATTACTTTGGGAAGAAACAACATCCCTTTTCCTGTATTCTATGCTGACACTAATGCATTATTTGTGGGTATATGAAATAACATTTAGTTGAAAACATTATTTTTGGGGTCATTTTGGAGGCGGGATGGCAATTTTTCTGTCTGCTTTTTAAAAAGCAATTTAAAAAGGCATAAGTAACACCGTACATTACTCCTGTAGTATCAACACTAACAATAACAAGCTATATCTTTTTATAAAGCAATGACCAACACTAATAATATTTTAAAAATAATGTTCCAAGATATACAAATTATTAAGTACTATTGGAAAGATTTTGCTGTAGGTATAGTAGGACAACAGTCATGAACTACTGTGACTCACATAAAATAATCCACCTGGGAAAGTGCTTTAAGGAAAAACAATATATTTAAGCTATTTCAGTCATATAAATAACTACTTTATGTACCCATGATTTAGTAGACAACTGAAGTTTTTTTGTGAGGGAAGATCATCACTAAATATACCGTATATACTCGAGTATAAGCCGAGTCAAAGTTATTTATTATTTTATTCTATTATTGTTATTATTATTTTACTTTATTATTATTTCATTTATTATTTTCTCTATTATTATTACATTTATTATTTTACTCTATTGTTACTGTTATTACATTTACACTATTTTACTTTATTATTTTATTACATTTATCATTTTACTCTATTATTATTATTATTATTATTATTGGAAGGATATGTAAGCATATTTACATTGAAGAAGATTAGAATAATGGTTGAATCAGAGTTGGACAGTCTTATCTTAAATTACAGTTTTATGTAAATATTCAAAAACATTTAACCTACTGATGCCTCAATTAATGTAATGTTATTGGCATCTATTTTTATTTTGAATTTTATCAGTAGGTGCTGCATTTCCCATCCTCAGCTTATACTCGAGTCAATACATTTTCCCCAGTTTTTGTGGTAAAATTAGGTGTCTCAGCTTATAATCAGGTTGGCTTATACTCGAATATATATGGTAAGTAAAGGCTGATGGAGATGGTTTCCCATGGGAGGTACATACACCTGTTAAGTGTCTTCTAGGTGATTTAGTCCATTTAATATCTCATATGCAGTGGCGTACACAATACATATGACTTAAACATTGACACGAAATACAATTTTAGCACCCATACAGGTAAATGCAGAGTGTACTGAAGAAGCTTCAGATGTAACAAAATGCAATACTAAAAAGCATAGAGTGAATAATGTCACTATCTAAGGGTCCGTTACATATAACATAGTTAAAACCCTTTCTTTCACTTTGCATTCCATAAAACTTTTCACTTCACACTCCATGAAAAACAATGTTGAAAGGAGAAACTCATCCATCCTACAAGGCTTCCAGTGAGAAAAGTAATTTGAACAGCAAGAACTACTCTAAATGGTACAAATAAATTTTGCAACTTGAGATTACATTCTTTAAATTAGACAGGCCTTGCTGAAGCTGGAAGTAACTAATTGTACACAGATTAATAATTACTATGCAACCACCTTCTTGCTCACATGAGGTCATCTAATACACACCAGGTAGATAAAATAGGTCACGCCATGTTGTTATCCCTTAATTCAAATTTAGATCAAATCCCAAATAATACAGTTAAAACATTTTTAATTCTGTATACAAGCAATAATGGTTCTAAATATTGTACACAGAATCCAATACAGCAGTAAACATTTCAAAATGAATATTTATATAAGCCAGAGAAATTACAGCATTTTGCATTACTTGCATTTACTTTGTTTTCTTTTCCTACCTTTCTGCACAACGAGAGCTTCACTGAGCACAGCACTAAACTATACACGAAGTGTGTTTAAGGGGAAAGTGTTCTTATGAAGACTGATCTTTAAATATCTAACCAAAATGAACTTAGAAATAATTACTATTTTTAAAAGTAAACTACACTTGAAGTATTTCAACAACACCATCTGTTTTAGCAAAAGGAGCAAAACCTCAAAGGTAGAAAACAGTAAAAGCCATATCCAATTGGTGCATCATCCCATTTATGCCAAGATAACATATGGTCTTCTTGTATCTTCAGAAAAGCACAGATGCAGAATGCTATTCCACGATTTAAACAATCCATTACCACTGGAGCTTATTACACATACAATGTCCCAGGATGCTATTATCAGGTTACCAATGTACTGAAGCTTAAGCAAATCTGAATGAACCATTTTCCTTTTGAGAGCCAGCACTTCCGTTACGATGAGAGTCAGTGTGGTATAGTTATTTTAATGTAGGACCAGGATTCTTGAAAACCAGGGCTCAAAACCCTGCTCAGCCATGGAAATCCATCAGAGGACCTCGGGTAGATCACACTCAGACTCAAAGGAAAGCAACAATAAACCCTCACTAAGTAAATCTTTCCAAGAAAGCCCCATTCTACATTTAACCCAGGGGTTACCTGGATGTTTGATGTTTTACCATCTTTTGTCCAAGGCTTCTCTCATGTCCCCACATGGGGAGCTGGAGCTGACAGAGGAAGCTTAACCTGCTCTTCCCTGATTGGAACCACTGACCTATCTGTCAGAAGTCCTGCTGGCACAATGGTTTAACCCAGAGGCTCTGGCTTACAAATGATTCATAGTTAACATAAGAACAAACCTACAGAACCTATCTTGTTCATAATGTGTGGATTGCCCATTAAGCAATGCTGGCTAGAGCAGACCAGAGTTACAGTAATCAATATCTGTGGGACTGAATTTTGCCAACACTCATCCCAGTAGGGTGTAATGGTTCCAGTGTCAAAGGGGTGGTGAATTCACTCTCCGTTTTATCTAAACTTTAAAATTCCTGTCCAAGTGGAATCGTAGGCCATGGTTTTAGCACCTTGGATAGAGAACATCCTTTGCCCACTGCTATTATACTGAAGAAGGATCACAGCAGACAACTTGGTGGAAATCTAATCTTCTAACACCCAGGCTCCGCTTTCCTCTGTAAATCATCATCCAAAAGGGTTACATACTAAAATGGATGTTAGAACCTCCAAAATCTCAGGTGGCTATATGAACATCACTTCTTCACATTTAGTTTGGATCAGAAGAAGGGCAGTAGACCAGAGACAGTTACTCAAAAGAAGAAGAAGAAGAAGAAGAAGAAGAAGAAGAAGAAGAAGAAGAAGAAGAAGCAGAAGAAGCAGAAGAAGCAGAAGCAGAAGAAAAGTAAGCAGTAGTAGACATATTTCTCACCAGTTTTGTTACTTGAGAATGCTATCTGTTCAAAGAGTACAACTCCAGCCTTCTCCTGGACATGCAAGTTTACTCTAAAGGCCTTTTCTTAAGTGAGGAGTAATACCCTTTGGATACTGGACTTACAAATTCTATCACCGGGATTGTGGCGCAGCTGGCTGAGTGTCAGCTGCATTAAGATCACTCTGACCAAAAGGTCATGAGTTTGAAGCCAGCCCGGGTTGGAGTGGATTTCCAACCAATTGTGTGTAGCCTGTTGTCGACCTTTGCAACCCGAAAGACAGTTGCATCTGTCAAATAGGAAAATTAGGTACCACCTTAAAAAAAGTGTGGGGAGGCTAAATTAACTGATTTATGAGGCCACAAAGAAGACTCCAGCAAAGCATTCCAGCGGGGAAGCATGCGGGGAATGCGGAAGTGCTTCATCAGCGTCGCAGATGAACGAGGAAAGCGACAGCTCCCCTGGCGGCCAGAAAAAAAGTTAAATAGCCTCTGTGTATGTCTGTATATGTTTGTATGTCAAAAATTGGCATTGAATGTTTGCCATATATGTGTACACTGTAATCCGCCCTGAGTCCCCTGCGGGGTGAGAAGGGCGGAATATAAAAGCTGTAAATAAGTAAAATAAATAAATATCAGTCTTAATTAATGCCAAAACTTAGGGTCAGTGGAACATTATGTACAAAATATATGCAAATACAGGTATTCCAAAATAAAAAAGTCATTTTGGATAAGGGATGTTCAACCTGTACGGAATGGCTTACAACAAAGAAGGAACTTGTTTTACAACAGAGCGCAGAATCAAAGTATTAGAAATGGTAGTGGGTTTGGTACCAGAGAAACAAAGAGTTAGTTGATTCTTTCATGGGAGGGGTAATGAGGGCATGAAATTTCTTTAAAATACAAAAGGACTCTTTTTGTTTGCTTGTTTAGTAATAAAACATTGTTTATTTCAGCTCTGATCCTTGGTACCTCTGATTCCAGCTCCTGTCCACTGTCAGTCTCTAACGTATAGGAAGGAAAATACCCAAACAGAAAGTGATATTACCACCTCTCTCCCAAATTACACCAGCATTCCCACAGAGTAATTACATCAGAATGTGATATATAACAGAACTTGATATAATTACACAGAAAGATGTTTAAAAGAATTATAGACAACCATTACATTAGAGGTATTTTCTACCTGAAATTTAGAGTGGCCTTTAATTTAAATATAAGTGACACAACCATAAAATTTATTTTCTTATGGTCTAATTTTTGCATTTGGACTGTAACCTTGAGTGCTAAGCTTCAGTTCCTGGAAGGATTCCCACAGTAATTTTAAAGCCTCCTGGAAATGAGAATTGGAACAGAACACACGCACACAACATGGTAAAAAAAAAGGTAAACACAGCCATATGATCATCCAATCATGCAAGCAGCAAGCAAAATGCAACCTTAAATAGACTTAAAAGCTTATCTCTTTATGCTTTGATATTACAGCACTGGATGTTTTAGATCACTTTGCACACAATAATTTCAGACAGGAAAAACATTAGCTTATCATTACATAAAGAGCATTTGTATGTCCTTGAAAAACATTGAACATTACAAGTTAAAAGCCAATCAAGGTATCAGGTAAAATATTTGCTAATGTAATGTTTGCCCATAATCCTCTTTTAACTTCTTTCTAGGTAATTACATCAAATCCTGATGTAACTGCCCAAGGGAGGGTTCTGATGTAATTTGTCTGACACTCTATCCAAGGTTAACTTCAGGGGTTACTACTTGTGCTCATTTTGTCTATATTTTGTTTTTTGCTACTCCCAGGCCAAAAGTCATACAATTAAACTGGAAAATGGGAGGAATGGTAGATGGAGCACACTGGACCATTCAGTTATGTGTTTAGAGATGACTGTTACATACTGTACATCCCGCTTCTGAGTGCGCAAATAGGAAATTCCATTATTCAATTATAGTGAGTCAAGCCTAGGCAAAAGATAGAATATAAAGTAATGGCTGGATGTCTGGATGGATGGTTAACAGCTGAAAAATTATGCAGCATTTTGACATCTAAATAACAGAATTATGGAAAATGAGGTCTTACTCCAAGAACATTACAAAATAACTGGATGAATGGTAGGCTTGTTGCACAAAATAACAGGTACATCTGATTTAATACCAGTTTGCTGTTACAGAAGTTTGAAACGTATAGAAGTTCTATAACATCTGTGTAAAAAAAGACTTGAGAAACTTAAAACCATACACCTGCACTGTCATTTTTACAGATGCTTAACCCATGGACTATACAGTATCACTGGAAAAGGAGCAAAAAAAGGGTTACAGAATTAGCAATGACTTAGAAAAGTCCTTTGAGAACCATGCCCAGAAGAGTGGTCAATATTAGGATAGATCAATGATTCCCAACCTTTGATCCTCCAGGTGTTTTGGACTTCAGATCCTACAATTCTTAACAGCTGGTAAGCTGGCTGGGATACCTGGGAGTTTTTTTGTGTGTGTCAGAAGTGACTTGAGAAATTACAAATCGCTTCTGGTGTGAGAGAATTGGCTGTTTGCAAAGACATTGCCCAGGGGATTCCCAGATGTTTTACTATCCTGTGGGAGGCTTCTCTCATGTCCCCACATGGGAAGCTGGAGCTGACAGACAGGAGCTCACCCCATCTCGCAGATTTGAACCCCTGACCTTCAGATCAGCAGTTCAGTCAACACAAGGGTTTAATCCATTGCACCACTGCGACTCCTTTCTGGGACTTAAAGTTCAAACAATTGGAGGATCAATGGCAACGACTGGACTTGATGGACAACTGTAATATAGGCTGAAACAAAAGCCACATTTCTGTCTAATTATTTTTTAAATTTCAAGTCTCTTTAAGAGTCCAAACCAGATAGGATTCTCTTCCATTTCCTGCCAACATTACTAAAAATGCAACATTGTTTTTAGATACCTCCTCAAGAAGAGCAATCACTCAAGTATGTGACAATTACAGCTTTTCACATAGATTCCACATGCAGCTGAAAGTAGGTGGGGATGATGTCCCATGCCCCCTCCTCCTCCTCCTCTGGGCACTCACTCACTGCAATGCCAGTGTTACACAAGAGCTCAGGAAATATGGTACTAAAACAGAAGAGATCAAGAGCAAGTGCCACATTAATTTTACATGGTAGGAATCAAAGCACAGATGGGTGGACAAGCCCAGTGTCCTTACATGTCCTATAGTTTAGACACATTGCAGAGAAATTGTAATTTTCATACTGTTGATGAACATCAAGGAAATAACTGTGCCTCTAAAATGCTGACATTATTGTAGCCCTTAAGGGATGCATTATTCACATCAGTATGGGATGTTGGCAGATTAAGGAATCAACACCACATCTAAACTCTTATGCAATGCGACAGCGTTGTATGTTCCATCTGCAGAGAGGTCATACAAGTCCTACAGAGCTATTTTCTGTTTTAGGTTATCTAGAAACTAAAATAAAAATCTACACTGAGACGGGAAGGAACACCCACGGACCCTAGCATTTTTTTAGCTGATGATTCACTGTACCTCTCACAAATAGGCAGGCTTCCACAGCTTAAAAATAGTACGGTTGTGGTTGAATTGATTCAGCTTTGCCTACTAGCCCTGATCTGCTCGATGCTGCCACTCCATTTCTTGAAAATGGCTCTTGCAAAAGATGTGTGTGCAAAATAATTATATATATATATATATATATATATATATATATATATATACATACACACACACACACACACACACAATTAAATATAAAACTTTAATATATATAATAATAATATAAAATAAAATGTATATAAAATGGGTATACATCCACAGAGTTTATGCTCAGAATCTGCAGTTGTATGTACTTCTCCAGACAATACTTCTGTGTATTTAAAGAAAAATGTAAAACTATTAATTTAAATTTAATCATTTTAAAGAGACAGAGAAATGCAAAACCTTAATGTAATGTGTACAGGATCTCTAAAGATTGTGCCCAAATCCAAGAACTACGTGACCAATCTATTATTTGTATTCTTCTACAGACAATATTGAAAGAACGCTAAACATTTTTGAAGATTCTGGCAGTGCAGGCTCATATAATTCAGTTTAAAGCAGAAACCCTGGGACCAGATCCTGGGATATAGGGCCTGTCTGGAAGGGTCCTAAGATTCCTAGATCTCTTTGGTATGTACTATCTTCAAGCCAGGTATATCTGTACACGTCAATTACTTTCTGTCTTAATAGTTTTTCCTGTTGACATGTATTGTGTTAGTTTTGGCCCAGATTTCTAATTTGTTAAGTTCTTTATGTCTTCTGGAATATTAACTGCCTGCTAATTTGGTGTCATCTGCAATTTGATAAGCAGGTCTTCTATTCCATCATCCAAGTCAATGATAAAGATGCTGAATAGCACTGAGCCCAGGACAGTCTGGAAACATTTATAGAAAGTATTTAATACGACATTTTGAAACTGCAACTATGGCAACAACTATTTTGATAACTTATAATTTTAATTAATAACATTAAAAGTACATTTAAGTACGGTAAGTACTTTTTAAAGTATTGGTATTTTAGCAATTAAAGTACAGTTGAATAAATTGGCAAATGGAGAATGGGCAAGAAGACGGAAGGCGGCTTGGACAGCTTTTAATAGAAACCAAACAGTGCTAACAGATGATAAGCTGCCAATGAAAATCAGACTAGATATCTTCAACATTACAGTCACGACAGCAATGTCATAGGCATCTGAAACATGGGCAAAAACAAAGTTAGAGGAGGAAAAAATGGTGGTGACTCAAAGAGCAATGGAAAGAAGGATATGTGGCATGACAATAAGAGATAAAGTCAGCAACAAAGAGCTGCATAAAAGAACTTGTGACATGGTCAGTGAAATCTATGAGGCATAAAGATGATGGGCAGGGCATATAGCACAAAAAAGATAATCAATGGACATGTTGACTAGAGAACTGGATACCAAGGGACCACAAGCGGGCCTTGGGCAGACCTTGTACTCGATAGGACAAACCAATGGTGATGCTCTTCAGCCAGAAAAGGGAAAAGAAAAGCACAGGATCATATATTTCAGCTACTGGTACATTTGTGTGAAGCCCAAAGGAGTGGATTGGCAACAAACTGGATAGAAAAGAATTTTTAAAGTAACATTCCAAGCTCTATTCTAAAGTTTAAGGAATGGACTCTGTCGTGAAGTCTTGAACATTTAAATATTAATTTAGCCGAATGTTCAAATATTATTTACTTATTCAATTAGCCTGTTGTGACAAATGCAACTGCCATCTCCCTTCCTGTTCTATTACAAGAAAATGTCCCTATCCCCTTAAAGAAAGGAGAAGTGCATATATCTATACTAGAAACTGATTATAAATGATCCCACACATCCTGGCAGGAAAGGAGACATAGTGATGCACATAGTTGTTTTCATTTTCTCTAATTTAATTTTCTGGTAAGATTCAAAGTAGCAGACCACATGATTCCTACCCCTGTTGCCAGCCTTCTACAACGATGAAGCTTTATCCCTTAGGCAGAATAGTCATGGTGGGCTATCAGTAATGAGAATTTATATCAACACATTTAGTTGAGGAATGCATGGGAAGACTCAGAGTTTTTCCCCAAAAGCAACTGTGTTCCAACCACAGTCTTTAATATGAACTTGATATATTCTTCCTTACAATAGCTACTTGTATGCGTGTTCCTTCAAGTTGCCTGTCAATTTAGGGCAACACTATGAATTTCATAGTGCTTTCTTAGGCAAGGAACATCAAAGGTGGTTCTCCCAAGACCCTTCCACACAGCCCTATATCCCAAAATATAAATTCAGAAAACCCCACAATATCTGCTTTGAACTGGGTTATCTGAGTCCACACTGCCATATATTCCAGTTCAAAGCAGATAATGTGACATTTTCTGCCTTGATATTCTGGGATATAGGGCTGTGTGGAAGGTCTCCCAGTCCCTTCATCTGAAATATAGCCCATGACACCTGCTATTCATTGGAAGACTCCCATCCAAGTACTAAACAGAGCTAAACCTGCTTAGTTTCCAAAATTAGACAGGATCTCATGCATTTATGGAGCTTTATATTATTAATATTTAGGGAATTTAGCCCTCTTATGTGCCCTTATATCCTAGGATTTTTTTGTTAAAGGTTAATGAAGTAATTAGACGCCATCATGCTGTTTGTGAAAAGCACTTATAATTTCAAGTTACACTAACAAAAAGGGCTAATCACTGCATTATTTTTGTCTGTTGGAGTGGATTGATTTTTTTTGTTGTACATTGTACATAGACATCCTTTAAAATATTGCAGTATTGTTTATGTGATGTGAAGCAAAGAAAAGTGCCTATCATTCTCATAAGTACTTATGCTGTCTGAATACTAATTATTAGCATTACAAAAATGTATTGCATTGACATCTAACACTCCATTTTATACACTGCATGCCAAAAAGTAGAAGAGTCTGAACTTGCATTTTAAATTTAATTGAACAACTAGAGGAAATAGCTCTGAGTTCTTGCATAATCCACAACATTCCTTGACATCCCTGGGCCAATAAGATAAATTCTACGGGATATATAGTTCTTCCCAAATTCTGTCATACAATGGTCCCTTGCCATTTCTTTGAGTACAGTGGTTCTAGAAAACAGAATAGACATGAGGGCATGTCATCTCTGAATGCAAATCTGAATGCAAAACAATTCAATTCTCCACAGGGTAAATGTGTCACCAACAGCTATGATTAGCTGCAGAATGAAATTTCACATAGTAAGGTGTCTCTGCATTGGTCTATCTGATAGTGCAACCCTCAGATATAGTGCAATTCCAATATCTCCTCATGCAAATACATGTTCTATAGGGCATGTGTGTGTTTTTTCTTGAGAAGGAACTTTAGCTGCAGAAAACCTACATTTTACCAGATTTATTGGTATTATTCCCAACATCCAAACCACAGTATTCCGTCATGAAAGAGTGCAATCCCAGATCTATTTTTCAAACTAGCATCATAAGCATATTGCAAAGTGCCATACTCAGCAGTAGAGTTTTCCTTTTCTCTTGGAATACTCCATATTGTACACATTATAATTATAAACATATAATTATAAATTATAATTATAAACAAAACCCATCACTTCTATTCCTCTCTAGCTTTAAAATTCATCATAGGATAGCAACATTGCTCCAATGGTAGCAGTGTTTCAGCCATTTCACCCCCTCTGCTTTCCTTAGCATATCCTTCCCTTTGGTGACTGTAGCAGTAGTAATAAAAATGGAAATCAGCACTACAGCATTCATTTGCCATGAGTGCAAGATTACCATGCCTGTTCCCTTCCCTACTTTTCATGGAACAATCTGTATTCGAATCATGGGGAACATTTTCCTAAACTTGCAAAGAAAAAACAAAATGTGGTTGTGGAACATTTTTCAATCTTCTACACAAATTTCTTACATGCATTTCTCAAGTAACTTATTTCACATACAGAGATGTGACGCAACTTAAGTGTATGGAAACTTTTGAACTTAATGTTAATGTCAATAGGGGAGACAGGGCAGACCCACTGAAATGAAAGATACTCGATACTAAAATCTGTTGACTTCAAAAGATCCGCTCTTTTGGGGACAAAGGGCAAGTCTACACTGACTGCTTAAGCTGGGCCAGTTTGAAACATGCTCCAGACTGGCCATGATGACAGCCAGATGCACCCAGCTGAACACTGTAGCACTGTGTTGGCATCCAGTGTTGGCATCCATAGATCTGGAAAGAACCTACATCAGCCCTGCTGAACCATCACCGCAACTTCTAGGCTGCCACAGACACTCCCCAACAGCCAGAAAACTCCATGCAAGTAACCAGCTGTCACTTGTCCCATCTGTGATGTAATAACTGGATGCCTATGAGACCAGGGAGGAGGGAGAATCAACATCACAGATGCGACTGTGATGGCCGGGCACTTGCATGGGCCTCTCCATTCGGAAGGGAATGTTGGCAGTAAAATGGGGACAAATTATCTCCGTTCCTTGCTGTGATCTGGGTGATGTTGCAGTGTCCATCTGAACAGAGTACTGGGCCTTAACAGATCCAGTCCAAATGTCCAGGCTCTCACAATGCTCCTGGATACTCCAGAGTTCCCAGCAAACTCCAGAATAACCTCTAAACTAGTACAAAGTTGAATTAAACTCAGAGTGCATCTGCACTGTAGAATTAATGCAGTCTGACACTACTTTAACCGCCATGGTTCAATGCAATAGAATTGTGGGATTTATAGTTTTGTGAGGTATCACCACTGTTTATTTATTTATTGAAAACTTCTATATCCCGTTCTTCTCTACCTCTGTGGGAGGACTCAGAACGGCTAACAACAGCAAAAATTCAATGCTACACAATAAATAACATTTAAAAAACAACATACATAATAAATAAGTTATAAAATACATATAAAAGACCATTCGCTGAGTTAAGAACATCATCCAACTCAATCCAAACATTGTGGTCCAATAACTCTTAGTCTTTACCGGTTCAATCCATCAATCTGTGAATGCCTGATTCCAAAGCCAAGATTTTAGTTTCTTCCTGAAGGTCAGGAGGGAGGAAGCAGACCTAACCTCATTGGGGAGAGAGTTCCATAGCTGGGGGGCCACCACAGAGAAGGCCCTGTCTCTTGTCCCCACCAAGCGCGAATGCGAAGGTGGTGGGACCTGTGAGCAGGGCCTCTCCGGAAGATTTTAAAGTCCTTGATGGTTTATAGGGGAAGATATGTTCAGACAGGAAAACTGGGCCGAGAAGACTAAAAATGTAAAAATGCAATTCCTATGATTCTACAACACTGAGCCATGCAGTTAAAGTAGTGACAAACTGGATTAATTCTGCAGTGTAGATGCACCCCAAGCACTCACAAAAAAGAACTGTGCATTAAGAAGAGAGTGATGGCTTTGAGATGAGTGAGTTTTTTGGTCAGTGTAGGCAAGCACTAATAATGGATTTAACTACATTGTTTTATGTTTCCTGATCATCAGTAACAACTACACTACACATCATTATGTTTGAATTGTATGCTCTGATGTGTAAACTCAGAGTGCCACAACTGCTGCATGTCATTCTGTGTCAAAATATTATGATGAGAAAGGTTTACACATGACTACTTCTGAGAAACATCCATCTATTGCCAACTCAATGCTAGACCAACTCAGTTAAAATTTTAATAAGAAGTAGGCTGCTATATCTCCCACATTATATGGCAAAACAGAAAATATACCAGAAATAGTTCTGCTATCCACTACAAAACGAAGGAGGACTATGGAATGTATTTTAAGACTATCTTGTACAAGCTCTTTCATGAACAAATACATGGTGAGCATTTGACAGGGGTAGTTAAAAATATCATCCAGGCAGCTGCAGAGACAGAATAAATTAAGTGCATCCATCCATGCTCTTTTTGAAGTGTATATATTCATATTAGACAGACATGAATATGCGCCTATTTGTAATTAATGTTAACATGATTTTTAAAACTCTACCACTTATCCCATTAGGCTAACCCCAACAGAAATTATGAATAAAAGGCCCATATAATGGAAACACAGGAGATAAATCTTTGAAAAGGAATCAAGAAATAGATGCCTAAAACTTTTTCTTCCCTTCTACTTTCCTACCACTACATTTGTGATTTAGTAATAAAAATATTTTCTACCTCCAGCGTTTAACAGCCAGTACAATATTAGCAGCAGATCACTACAGCCTAATGTTAACAGTCATTTATTTTTCTATCAATGGCAATCACATTTAAAGTCATTAAGAAATCAGTGAGAGAAATGTGGCTGCATCCCTCTGGATTTCCTCCAATAAAAATCAAAATCATTCATTGATATGATTTGACCAGGGCTTTCTTTACCAAAGTCCTAATTTGGGATGAAATAGTCTGCTTCATTCAAGAGTGCTTATAGTTGAGGTGTATGAAAGGTGGACCTTTTCTAAGAGAGTATGAAAGGTAGTGTTACTAAAAGCAATAACCAGGTGCAAATAAATTTTCTTAAGGGGTGTTGATATAAATCACCTTTTCAGAATAGTTGGCACCATCTACACTTGTACAGAGAAATTATCCATTTCTAGGTTCATTCGCTTCATCACTGCAACCATCAGTGATGAAGCGAATGAACCTAGAAATGGATAATTTCTCTGTACAAGTGTACCATGTCTGCTTGACAGATCAAGAATTCTAGTACTTGGCTGAATTTCTTTGTCCACATTTCTGAGTTTTATTCACTGTAAAGGGACTAGATGGAATGTAGATACTTCCAATGAGTCAATATTAACCTGACCATCATGTTCAAAGGGAATAAATATTACTTTGTCCTCAACATGCTTGACAAAATAGCCATAACAGGCTTACAAGCACATCACAACATACACAACATTCAGAAAATGTGCTAGGTGAATGCTTGAGCATATAACGAAGAGAAAACAGACCACTTTGCCATCATTACTGCCATAAAATGAAAACAATATGTTCTCACTGTGATAAGCCATAATCACTACAACATTTGTGCCATATGTATTCCAGTCATCATCCTACTCATTTCATCAACTATAGTTCTCCAAAAAAACCCCAGAAAAATGCTCAATAGCATAAGTAAAGACGGGACATTTAAGCCTTTAATTTATATATAAAACTAGGAGGAAAGATTATCTAAGGGCAGGGGGACAACTGCTCATAATGGTTACCTGTTATTTCCTTCTATAAGATGTAAGTAAGTTGTTCTAGTTCTAAAGCAGTGTTCTATAGGGACTGAGCAAGGCCAAACAAATTGAAGCATAATCCAGGCAAAACTATCAAAATTACTTGGGCAGACAAAAGGCAAATTCCAGAATGGAGTCTCACTCTCCTTGGAGATTTAATTTTGCAGTTTTTATGTCCTCTTGAATTTATCCCTGAAAATGGAGCACAAATATTTGGTCTTAGACAGGACTGAATTTGCACAACTGAGCTAGTGCACCACCTGAACACATTCCTAGTGATGTTTGATCTGGTCATGGTGTGCATGTGTTAGTCACAACCCATTTAGACCACCATAATGCACTTCCCAACGGTCTTTGAAAACTGAAGTTTCAGCTTGTAGGAATTGTTGTATCTGGGACTGTTTACAAGGAACAAGCTCAAGAGTTCCCTAAAAAAGAAGACTAGTCTAACTCCAATCCTTGTTGTGTCACATTTTTGCCATGAAGTGTTTTTTCAAGTGGAAGGAGGCTTTTAATGGTTTAGAAGGTTAATAATAAATCAGTAAATGCATGTTAATCCAAAACTCCCCTTCAACAGTTAAGGTAACCAGAAGCCTCTTAGAGTGGACCATAATTCTCTTAGATCAGAGGTTCCCAACCTCTGGTATTCCAGTTGTTTTAGATTGCAATTCTTGGAAATCCCACCCAGCTCACCAGCTGTTAGGAATTGTGGGAACTGAAGTCCGAAAACCTGGAAGACCAAAGGCTGGAATCCACCACACTTAGAAGGTAACTACCACTGTCAGTGTCAATTTCAATAAAACATAGTAATGACAAGAGGACACCCACCTGATTCTAGTATGTGAATTGGACACAGACAGAAGTCCCACGGGAGCTAATGCATCAAGTCTAGAGCACACCCAACTGGATCTAAGGCAGTGGTTCTTAACCTGTGGGACGAAAATCTGGTCCACAATCCTCCTTCCTCTTTATTTATTTTATTTCCACTCATTTCATACTGCCTGCCACTCTTTCTCTGTCGTTGACCATGGCATATGTACTGTATCAGAAACAAGAGCTGATGTGGTCTATCCAATGCAATTTTCTGAATCACCACCCCAAACCGAATCTAAAGTTGACCAAAAACTGATTTGTAACCCTTTCGATACTAATGTTAGAGAGTGGTCCCTGGTCAAAAAAGGGTTGAGAACCACTAATATAACCGCTTTGAGTCCCCCTAGGGGTGAGAAAAGCAGTATATAAATACTGTAAATAAATAATAAATAAATATAAAGGAATGATGACAACCTGAGATATCCCAATGGTTGTCATTACTGCAATGAAATCCTAAGCACCTGCAGTGTTTTCCAGTGTGAACATTGAAATCACCCAAGATCAGAGTTCAGGGGTTTGCCACCACCAGGCCAAACATCAGCAATAGCACACCAACAAATATCCTGATGTTTGTCTGATGTTGTGGTCCCACATCAAGCAAAAAATCACCCAAATCCAGAATCTGAACAGGCTGGCTTGTTGTTAAGCTTTTTTACAAAATAGATGACAGCAATGCAATACTTTAAAGAAACTTTTACCAGCTCATGTGTGTTTTTTGGCTGATTTGAATTCTAAGGACAATTTTTTGGACTATCCTTAGCAGTCAAAAACAAATCATTTATTAAAGAGTAGGAAGAAGAAAAGGGGGTAATACTATATCCATATTTGAAAATAAGTCACTCAATATCTACGTATCTATGTATCTATGAATGAGCCTAAATTTTATCCTCAGGAAAACATTCAGAGAATCCCATGAAACAAAAATTAAAACAGCAAGAAACTTCATTACCACACAGAGTAGTTTATTTTATTTTACTTTCTTTTCAGCTTTTTTGGAGTAGAGAAGACGATTATTTTTCAACCAAATGGTTTGCTTCAAAACAGTGTTCTTCTTTTTATTTTCTGTAGCTACAATACTTTGTGTAGACTATTTTTAACAAATGTTCTTTGGTGAAAGAAAATGATTTTAAATAAGTGCCCTGCTGTTAAATGGCTGCTACAAATGACTACAAAGATTGTCTTGTATTGACTGAATTATGCTTTTCTCTCTTTAACTTTACTGTTTAGAATGGCCTGTGGCTAGAAGAATGAATCTAAACTAATAGGAAAGAACAAGGTTGGATTATAAAAATGCTTGATACTTTCTATTTTGTGGAATTATCTTTGCTTTAATATCTTCATAGATAGAGAACAGAGGGTTGCAACAGCTATCCTTAATTAAATCAGACCCGCTGAAATTAGGTATCCAATGACAAGTTTAACCATCCTACTAAATTCAATAAAATTTATGTTTGCAAAGGACAGATGAAGCACGGGGTGTTGTCGAAAACATAGTCACAAAAACCCATAGGATTGTTGTGAGTTTTCCGGGCTGAATGGCCACGTTCCAGAAGCATTCTCTCCTGATATTTTGCCTGCATCTGTGGCAGGCATTCTCAGAGGTTGTGAGGTCTTTTGGAAACTAGGAAAATATATCTGTGGATGCCTGGCACAGATGAAGGCAAAACATCCAGAGAGAATATTTCTGGAACATGGCCATACAGCCCAGAAAACTCACAACCACCCAGTGATTCTGGCCATGAAAGCCTTTGACAACCCATAGGATGTTAGGAACACAGAACCCTTGGATGTGTTTGATATATCTGTCCGTCTGTCTGTCTGTCCGTCTGCCTGTCTGTCTATCTATCCATCTATCCCAGGTCAAGATTTCACAGCCTCATGACAGGATCCAGTTAATTCCCATACTTGCATAGAAAAGGTTGCCATGTCCAGGCTCCTCCAAAATCTGACAAACCAGATGTAGCCTTTTTTTGAGAAAACTGGAATTAAATTATCATGAGGAACCTAGAGGAAGATACAGTCCCTTTTCCAGTCATATGAAAAGCTCTGTAACAAAAGCTGTCAGCACCATTTTATGCTTCTTTTCCATTTCTATGCTATGTGTAGCATGAACTGTTGAGCCGGTTTGCACATTGCAGGACTGGGTCAAAACCTCCACATGTTATACTGTACCGTTCAAAAGATTAACTAGGACTCTTAGACGCTATACAAACAGGATTCTGTGATACCTTCAACACTTCTCATAAGGGGAAGGATATTTCTGAACTCAGACTGGGGTTTTTTCAGCATGCATTTTATTAAAAATGTGTATCTGGAAACAAAATGAGTACTGGAAAAGTGACAATGGGCAGCTGGGAAAATGGGAAGGAAACTAACCACAGTAAATAAAGAACACCATTCAGAAAACAGAGGAATTCCAGACAGGAAACAATCAGCGCCAGCTAACACCTCCCAACAAAGGATTCCCCCGGGAAGTAAACAGCTAGGCCTTGAAGCAAAAAGGCTATTCAATGCTAATCAAGATGGCCAACTGCAACATTCACACCTGCCTTAAACAGACAAGAGTTCTTTCTCTCACCCTGCACATTACACAGATATATAAACCCCAATTGCCTAGTTTCCAATAGACCTAACAACCTCCGAGGATACCTGCCATAGATGCAGGCGAAACGTCAGGAAAGAATCCTTCTCGAACATGGTCATACAGCCTGGAAAATTCACAGCAACCCTAACTGACCACATTAGGCAGTGGTCCTGGCAGCGTGAATTCAATGAAGCAGCAGGAACAGCCTTGCACTTATGTGTCAAAGACGGCATGAGCCAATGAGTTGTCCTGTTTGATAAATGAATTGTTTTATATGGTACAAAGGACTACTGATTCCTGTGGAGAAATTACCACTGACAGATGATGTAAACATTGACTAAAAGATACTCGGGGTTTATTTGGATTTTTTTATGTTGGTGAGGAGGTCCAAAGAGAATTTGTTCAACTGGAGTACAAGCTTTAAAAAAACATGACATAGATGTACCACAGAATCCAACACACTCCCAGATGATTACTTGCAATTCTGACTATGAGAAAATCGAGGCATAAAGATAGTAATGTCACACCATAATTATTTAAACCAGAAACAGGCAAACCTGTACATTAGTATTTGAGGAGTATGTGTAAACAGAAGATCTGAGGGTGAAACAAATCATGACACTGCCAGCTTTTATTATCTGCCCCCTAGTCTGGTACTCCCCAGATGTGTTGGACTATAACTTCAGCTTCCACAGCTTCCTATGATGGCCAAGGGTGCATCTACACTACAGGATTAATGTAGTTTGACACCACTTGACCTGCCTTGCTCCATGCTATGGAACCCTGGGATTCTTAGTTTCATGAGACACCAGTACTGACTTAGCAGAGAAGGCTAAAGACCTTGTAAAACTACAGTTCCAAAGAATCTGTGGTATGAAGTCATGGCAATTGAAGTGGTGTCAAACTGCATTCATTCTACAGTGTAGATGCACCCTAGGAACATGGGAATTTTAACCCAACAAGTTTAGAGGGTGCCAGTTTGGGAAAGGCTATTGAAATGTCTAATGGAGAGCTATGGGAATCTGAAGAGGAACATATGATACAAAAGTAAAGCATACAGATATAAGCTTATAGGGCCTGGCTGTAGCTGCAGCTGCAGGAAACATTGCCATCCAAAAGGTTGACAGTTCAAAAACCAGGTAAGGGTGAGCTCCTGGCCTTTAGCCCAGCTTCTGCCTACTCACAGCAATGTGAGTAGATAAATAGGTACCGCTTAAGTAGGGAGATATTTAAAGCACTCATAAGGAAATGCCAGAAAAATGCCAGCGATTTGATCAAAGCTCTTTGGCAGGGAAAATGGAGTGACAGCACCCTCACCCTCCCCCCGGTAGCTGGAACTGAGCACAGCCTCCAAGATTGCAAAGATGGGAAAGCCAACATATACCTCTATCTATATAAAATTGTCTGTTTTGTCAGTGTATAAACGGCATTGAATGTTTGCCGCATATGTATGTTCTGTGATCCTCCCTGAGTCCCCTTCAGGGTGAGAAGAGCAGAATATAAATACTGTAACTAACTAAATAATTATAAATATATACACAAATAATATTTCTTACAAACTAGAAAGTATTGCCTTGGTATAGAGATAAATGCATAGATCAGGCAAAATCACCATTAAGTCCAAGGACATTCATCCTAATTGGCTGCAATAGTATAACATCTTTCAAATCACCCTGAAAGACAACAATGCCTTGTAAACAAATATTGATCTTCTAAGATAGGATAGAGAATAGAAAAAGCACTAAAACCCATGATATCACACAATATTGTTTATAATATCGATGTTGTAGTTATTGTATTGTTTACTGTAAGTGAAAAATGTACTTTGATATGTCCAGTTTGGATAATTATAGCTCCCTTGAATTTAAACCCTGCCAATTTCAAAAGAACTGACTTCCAAGAAAAATATCACAGCTTCAGTAAAACAAACGCAGTACAAAAATGATACAACCTGGCAACTGTAACAATACTTTCATTCCAATTAAAATATATGCACAATAGAAAATAGGCAGATCTAGTTAGAGAATTGTTTTAGATCTTGAATTTATGGCACAGCTGACACTTTGGAGTATCCCTCAGTGACCAACTGAGGGAAAAGTCTGACCTATTAAAACCACAGATATGAAGAAACAATATAATCATGCACACAGATCTTGGTTGAAAGCCATGTGAGGCAGGAACGTAGTTCAGACACTGTTTTGGTGCTTGCATCATAACCCTGCCATTGGCTGCTCAAAAAAAGTTGAAATATACTGACTCCAAGTCCATGGTGTTGATGTGGTTTAAGTATAAATCATTCATCTAAGTATATGAATGAGACACTCTAACTCCGGATGAAACATGTTCCTGAACCCTTCCACAGAATCCTATTGTTTACACAGCTTCCAACAAACCTAATTAATATATGTAATCAAGCATAGAATTAATTGAGCTTATGCTCATGTAGTTCTCACTGGCTTGTGGTTCTGCAATTTTCCTGGAATCACCTTCATTATCAGCTCCAATATTGTCGAAGGCTTTCATGGCCGGAATCACTCAGTTCTTGTGGGTTTTTTCGGGCTATATGGCCATGTTCTAGAGGCATTTCTCCTGACGTTTCGCCTGCATCTATGGCAAGCATCCTCAGAGGTCTGTTGGAATTAGGACAACTGGGTTTATATATCTGTGGAATGGCTGGGGTGGGGCAAGGAGCTCTTCCCTGCTGCAATTAGGTGTGAGTGTTTGGCTAATCACCTTCATTAGCATTTGAAGGCCTGCTTGAAACTGGGAAGGCCTGTTGCTGGGAGGTGTTAATCTGTGCCTGGTTTCTTCCTCTCTGTTGTTTAGCTGTTATAATTTTAGAGTTTTTTAATACTGGGAGCCAGATTTTGTTCATTTTCATGGTCTCTTCCTTTCTGTTGAAATTGTCCACACACACAGATAGATATCTACATAAAAACTCCAACCATCACCCAAGTCAAAAAAGAAGCACCATCAAAGCCTTGGCAGACCGTGCAAAAAGAATCTGCGAACCCCACCTCCTCCAAGATGAACTGAACCACCTCAACTGGGCTCTCCAGGCCAATGGATATTCCATCTCAGACATCAGAAGAGCTGCAAGACCAAGAACAAACCACGAGAGTAAAGATGATGATCCACCCAGAGGAAAAGTGTTCCTGCCATACATCAAGGGAACCACTGACCGCATAGGGAAGCTGATGAGGAAACACAACATACAAACTATCTACAAACCCACCAAGAAAATCCAACAAATGCTACGTTCAGCAAAGGACAAGAGGGATCCTCTCACCTCTGCAGGAGTCTACCGTATACCATGCAGCTGTGGACAAGTCTACATAGGGACCACCAAACGCAGCGCCCAGACACGCATCAAGGAACATGAAAGGCACTGCAGACTACTTCAACCAGAGAAGTCAGCCATAGCAGAGCACCTGATGAACCAGCCTGGACACAGCATATTATTTGAAAACACAGAAATGCTGGACCACACCAACAACCACCATGTCAGACTACACAGAGAAGCCATTGAAATCCACAAGCATGTGGACAATTTCAACAGAAAGGAAGAGACCATGAAAATGAACAAAATCTGGCTCCCAGTATTAAAAAACTCTAAAATTATAACAGCTTAACAACAGAGAGGAAGAAACCAGGCACAGATTAACACCTCCCAGCAACAGGCCTTCCCAGTTTCAAGCAGGCCTTCAAATGCTAATGAAGGTGATTAGCCAAACACTCACACCTAATTGCAGCAGGGAAGAGCTCCTTGCCCCACCCCAGCCATTCCACAGATATATAAACCCAGTTGTCCTAATTCCAACAGACCTCTGAGGATGCTTGCCATAGATGCAGGCGAAACGTCAGGAGAAATGCCTCTAGAACATGGCCATATAGCCCGAAAAAACCCACAAGAACTGAGCTCCAATATTATTAACTTGGTTAGAGTGCACAGTATACAGCACCAATAAAATCTGACAACAATTAAAAAGTTAGATTGTGGTTTGCAAATCCAATTATTAATCCCAACAAGAGCTGAACCACTTCACATAAGAACAGTGACATAAGAAATGTTGACTTAGTAGGTTCCCGCTGGTTCAATGGGTATTGTCTACTTCAGTGTGTGTCCCCAAGTGTTTTGGCCTACAACTCCCAGAAATCCCAGACAGTTTACCAGCTGTTAGGATTTCTGGGAGTTAAAGGTCAAAACATCTGGGAACCCACAGGTTGGGAACCACTGGTCTAGTTAGAACCATAGAATCACAGAGTTGGAAGAGACCTCGTGGGCCATTCAGTTCAATACCATGCTAAGAAGCAGGAAAATCACATTCAAAGCACCCCCAATAGATGGCCATCCAACCTCTGTATGAAAGCCTCCAAAGAAGGAGCATCTACCAAACTATGGGGCAGAGAGTTCCACTGATGAACAGCTCTCACACTTAGGAAGTTCTTCCTAATGTTCAGGTAGAATCTCCTTTCCTGTAGTTTGAAGCCATTGTTCCACATCCTAGTCTCCAGGGTAGCAGAAAACAAGATTGCTCCCTCCCCCCTATGACTTCCCCTCATATATTTATACATTAAGTTATAGAACTTAAGTTGAAATAGAGAAAGAATATAATTACCATAAAATTTCAGGGTACAGTAAAAATGAAGAAGAAGAAGAAGAAGCTTCACAGATCTCGCTTAGCTTCAGTTAATATGAGAGATTTGATGTGAACCAAATGGGAAATGTTCCACAATCGTGTGTAAGGAGACACCTTTGCCTCACTAAGCATGGTTTTACAGCCAGACTTGACCTGAAGGCAATCTCAGGCTAGCAAAACAGTTTCAATTCCATTTGGAAAGGAATCCTAGAAAGTGCCCTGCTGGACTGTACCAAAGCGCTTCTCCTTCCAGCAACTTTCTCCACAGTGGATAACTAGACGACATTCAACATCCTACAGACAAACCACATGAGGGTAGAACAGGCATGGGCAAACTTGGGCTCTCCAGGCATTTTGGACTTCAACTCCCACTATTCCTACAAGTCCAAGGCCCTTTCCTCTTCCCCCTTAAAGGCCTGAGGCTTTTAGGAATAGTGGGAGTTGAAGTCCAAAACACCTGGAAGGCCCAAGTGTGCCCACACCTGAGATAGACAATTCCTAGTGTTCTTCCCTCTGCCTTAGAGTTATGCACTTAGTTCTTCTGCTTCATTGCTACCTGTTGAGGCCCCTCCCTTCCCCTCTGAGGAAGTCTTTCTCCTTGTTTTACCTTTATCTAAGATATGGGAACAGTCATGTGAGAACCCCTTCTCACAGGAGCTCTAGGGGCTTTGGAATCCAAATTGAATGAAATTCTTTTGTTTATTTCCTGGGTGGATTTCCTGAGACAGTAAACATTTTTCTTTCCAGCTTACTATGCGCATCCAGAGTGCTTCCTCCTGTTTTCACCACAAGCAGATATTTAAACAGGCTGATACACTATGCTAGCAATAAATACCAAGATAGTCTTATGAGTTTTTCTAATGTCCTGCACAGTATTTAGTGTCTTGGGGAGGCCAATTGTGAAGTAGATGAAGGGTAGCTGGCCACAGACTGGGTCCACTGCTCTCCTTTTTGGTCATTGAATCATAGAATCAGAGACTTCGTTGGCCATCCAGTCCAACCTCCTGCCAAGGAGCAGGAAAATTGCATTCAAAGCGATGGCCATTCAGCTTCTGTTTAAAAGCATCCAAAGAAGGAGTCTCCACAACACTCTGAGGCAGAGAGTTCCACTGCTGAACAGGTCTTATGGTCAGGAAGTTCTTCCTAATGCTCAGGTGGAATTTCCTTTCCTGTAGTTTGATGCCATAGTTCTGCATTCTAGACTCCCGGGGTAGCAGAAAACAAGTTTACTCCCTCCTCCCTATGACTTCCCCTCACATATTTATACATGGCCCTCATCATGTCACTCCACTACCTTCTCTTCTGCAAGCTAAACATTCCCGGCTCTTTAAGTCGCTCCTCACAGGGCTTGCTTGGTCATATCAGCACAGACTCCCACTGCTACATTTATCCCGTCTCTTCATGTGTCTCTGATTTAATGTTGACCACTTGTACACCAGGTTCTTACAGTGAGTGATCCCCAAACTGGTTTTCTGGTTGCTACCAAAAGGTTACATTCTTGCAATCCTCTTACCTCTTTCACTTAATGCTACAGGGGAATATGACTGATATCCTTCCCATAATCTTTTATCACCTTTTCTTAGCAGGAAAAAAAACGAGAAGGAAAAGGTAGAATAGATGCCATTTAATTAATAGTATTGGGAGCCCTCTGCTTGGAAGCATCCTTTCCCTCTACTATAATAAGATGCAGTAATAGGTTTATCCATCGTGTCAACTTGTCTCTTTAGACATGGAGAAGCCATCATAATATTTATGGGCTAAGCGTCATGCCGAATATTTGTCCTTAGGATCTGTCTATACATACTTGATGTATCCCGATTCCCAGAGGAATTAGTGGATGTCTCAGATTATTGAAGAAGGATTTATTCTCAGCATATAGAGCAGAAGCTGGAAATGCACATTCAGGAGAAAGTCTTTCTTAGCATTTTCTCTTACCATATATACTAGAATATAAGCTGAGTTTTTTCAGCCCTTTTTATAGGGTAAAAAAGCCCCCTGTGGCTTATACTCAAGTCAAGGTTATTTATTATTTTTCTCTAATTATTATTATTGTTATTATACATTTACATTACTGTACTCTATTATTACTACATGCATTATTTTATTCTATTTATTGTTATCATTACATTTATTATTCTATTTTTATTACATTAATTATTTTACTTTATTATTAGTTATTACATTTATTATTTTACTCTATTAACATTGGATGGATATGTAAGCACATTTACACTGAAGAAGGTTAGAATAATGGTTTAATCAGAGTTGGATAGTCTTATCTTAAATTATAGTTTTATGTAAATATCCAAAAACATTTAACCTACTGATGCCTCAATTAATGTAATTTTATTGGTATCTATTTTTATTTTGAAATTTACCAGGAGCTGCTGCATTTCCCACCTTCGGCTTATACTCGAGTCAATACATTTCCCCAGTTTTTTTGTGGTAAAATTAGGTGCCTCAGCTTATATTTGGGTCGGCTTATACTTGAGTATATACGGTATTTATTTCCCATGTGTGGATTTTGCACAAGGGAGGGATAGAATGATTCTGCAGAGAGCATCATCAGGCCGGAGGAGATGACTGCTTACTGTCTTAGCAGAATTTGCCTGAGGATGGGGGGGGGGGGGGGGGGAGAGAGAAACCTGATATTTATCTGTCTGAACTGAAACTGATCATCCCAAGGGAAGAGAAGAAGTGTCTTTTCTCTGCACCCTTAGGAGGAATCGTCTTTTTCCAGTATTCATACTTGGGCAAGATGTAGAAATTGAAGTGGGCATCTCCTTTCAGGAATTTCCCTTCAGACCTCATCAGGGGATTGATAGATTTATCTCTTTCATCCAAAGATGTGAGAGGCAGCCAGGCAAACAGTGGGAGGATGTTTTCCCCTTTCAGCATTTTGTGCATATGAGATCAATAGCCTCCTCCTACACTCAGGGCACCTGCTTGTCAGCAGCAGCCTGGCATCCCTCTCTTCACTCCCCTTGCCTGCTTTAACCAATACAGGCTCTCCCTATTGCCTTCACAGGAGCCGGACTCACTCACCGCCCGTGATCTGCGCAGGGCCAAAGCAGAGGGCCAGCTGGAACCACAAGACTACCAGGGAGAGCTTGGACTGGAAGCGCTGGCACAGTGGCGGAGACGGCTGCTGCTCTTGCTTCTCTAGGAAGGGATCCCTGCTGTTCGGATTCATTCCATGATACATCTTTTATCCGCAAAGGGCATCCGGATTGCAAGGGTCTGCGGGCAGCACATGGGCACTGTCTTCACTGTGCCTTCTTTTTCAAAAGGTGGCCCTCTGAACCTGGAAAAAGGGACAAGCAGCACTCTAGCCAGTTGCGAGCAATTTTAACCTATAATCCAAGGCTTTCATGGCTGGAATCACTGGGTTGTGAGTTTTCCAGGCTGTATGGCCACGTTCCATAAGCATTCTCTCCTGACGTTTCGTCTGCATCTGTAGCAGGCATCCTCAGACGTTGTGAGGTCTATTGGAAACTAGGAAAATGAGGTTTATACATCTGTGGAATATATCTGTTTGGGGTAGGCGTGAATGTTTCAATTTGCTACATTGATTAGGATGTAATGGTCTAGCAGTTTCAAGGTCTGGCTTCTTACTGCCATTAAATGCTAATCAAGGTGGCTAATTGACACATTCACACCTACCTCAAACAGACAAGAGTTCTTTCTCCCACCCTGCACATTCCACAAACCCCATTTTCTTAGTTTTCAACAGTCCTCGCAACCTCTGAGGATGCTTGCCATAGATGCGGGCGAAACGTCAGGAGAGAATGCTTCTGGAACATGGCCACACAACTCACATCAACCCAATAAACCTGTAATAATTATCTCCCCCTCTCTCCCCAACTCACATCCAAAGTAGAGCCCCTTTTCCCCTACTTCCCAGGGACGCCCCCTAGAGGCGGGATGAGTAAATAAATGACAGGACTCTCCTCCTTTCAAGGTAGATCTTCCCCCTTTTGAGGGCTATGTGTGTGTCTGTGTGAGGAGGATGGAGCCTTCTTCCCTAACCCGCTTTCCCAAAGTGGCATTGTGCCCCCCTTTTGTCCTCCCCCCCCCCCCAACAGCTTCTCAGTCCTTTTGGCCCAAGATTCAACACAGAAACGACATTATATGGTCAGTGTAGACCCTATAATTTAATTGCATTAGATGGCTCCAGTGTGTGAGTGTGTGAGGATGATGGACCCTTCTTCTCCAACTTGCCTTCCCAGAGTGGCATCCCCCCCCCTTTTGGCCCACACCCCCTAACAGCTTCTCAGTCCTTTGGGCCTGAAGATTCAACCCCCATTGTCCAGAGTGGCATTGTGCCCCCCATTTGGCCCACACCCCATAACAGCTTCTCAGTCCCCCATTGCCCCCATGTACACTACTCTAATGCAGTTTGAAACTACGTTATTTGGTCAGTATAGACTCCTATAGTGTAACTGCATTAGATGGCTCCAGTGTGTGAGTGTGAGGATGATAGACTCTTCTTCCCTAACCCACCTTCCCAGAGTGACATTGTGCCCCCCATTTGGCCCACACCCCCTAACATCTTCCCAGTCCCCTATTGTCCGCATGTACACTAATATAATGCAGTTTGAAACTACATTATATGGTGAGTATAGACTCCTATAGTTTAACTGCATTAGATGGTTCCACACTGACCATATGATGCAGTTTGAAACTACATAAGATGGCAATGTAGCGGGGGCCCTCCTTGCCTTCATCGTTGCTTCCCTAATTGCAGAATTTCCTCCCGTTGGATCCATCCAGGGAGGCGGGAGAAGCAAGCCGGAGGAATCCCCTTCCCCTTGGGCAGCTGTCCCCCTCTCTCCCTCCCTCCCTCTTTTCCTCCCCAACCAAGCCCGCTGCGCAGTGCTGCCTTACCTGAGGGCTGCCCGCCTGGAAGGAGCCGCCTTTTCCTTGATTTTAGCCAAGCTTGCTCTGCGCCGGGGAAGCCTCTGCACTCGCCTGGACTGCTAACAGAGGAGGAGGAGGGCTAGGGCTGAGGGAAGGAGGGAGGGAGGCCCTCATGCTACCTGTCTGCAGCGGAGGGGGGAAGAGCAGCAGCAGCAGCAGCAATGGCAATGGCACTCGCATCCACCCGCCGCGCTGCTCCTGCCGCTTCCGCAGCCGCCAATGAGGAGCCGCGAGGGCGCACCTGCCCAGCGCGCGAGGCGCCTTCCACGCCGCTCCCTCCCGGGAGGCAGACCCGCCGCGGGTCTCGCGCACGGGAAGGGCCGCCAATGGGCAGGGCGGAGCAGACAAGGAAGAGGAGCCCCCTCTCCCCCCCCCCTCGCGCTTTCCTCGGGGCATCAATCCTGCAAGAACTCCAGGAGAAGGAGTGGGAGCCTTGGACAGCTTGATTAGACTCCCCTCCTCCAATTTTGACCCGAAAGATAGGGAAAGGGGGCTCCCCACTCAAAGGCTACATGCCATTTTCCTGACCCCCCCCCCCCCTTTCTTTTTATTTTGGAAGTGGCGGCCATTTTTCCAAAACTGCCACTCAGGTCGTGGAGGGAGAGCTCAGAGCGCGAGCCCGGTGGCATTTCATAACTTGCATCCATTGTCAAGTCAAGCACCGTCGAGATGCCGCCGGTAGCCGCAAGGGGCGCTGTTTGCAAGCCTTGCCGAACACTGATCCCGTCCCGTTTCTATACACATTGCCCCAACTCTATTCTCCCATCTTCATCGCTATGATACTTCACCTTGTTGATGGGAAGCTTCCCACCGGAGTGGAAATCATCTATCCGACAGATGGCAAGCTGTTTAACCTCAGCAGACTGAAAGCCAAAACCAAGGTTGCAACAACATCTGTTATAGAACTCCAGAATGCTGATGACAATGTTGTCTGTGCGCATTCAGAAGAAGATCTACAAGCCACTCTAAACACCTTCGCAGAAGCATACATGAAGCTTGGCCTGTCACTGAACATCGAGAAACCAAAGTGCTGTTCCAGCAGTCACTGGCCAGTCCCTCTCCAATGCCAGAAATACAGCTTAATGGTGTCACATTAGAAAATGCTGACCATTTCTGCTACCTTGGCAGCCACCTCTCCACCAAAGTCAACATCGACGCCGAAATACAACACCGCCTGAGCTCTGCAAGTGCAGCATTTTCCCGAATGAAGCAGAGAGTGTTTGAGGACCGGGACATCCGTAGGGATACCAAGGTGCTTGTTTATAAAGCTATTTTCCACCCAACCCTGCTATATGCCTGCAAGACGTGCACTGTCTACAGAAGTCACATGCAACTCGTGGAACGATTCCATCAGCACTCCCTCTGGAAAATCCTGCAAATCTCTTGGGAAGACAAGGAGACAAATGTAAGTGTGCTGGAAAAAGCAAAGGCCACCAGCATTGAAGCGATGGTCATCCGCCATCAACTCTGCTGGACCGGCCACATTGTCTGGATGCCCAACCACTGTCTCCCAAAGCAGTTGCTGTACTCCGAACACAAGAACAGAAAACGGAATGTTGGAGGACAGGAAACAAGATTGAAAGATGGGTTCAAAGCCAGCCTTAAAAACTCTGGCATAGACACTAAGAACTGGGAAGCCCTGGCCCTTGAGCGCTCCAGCTGGAGGTCAGCTGTGACCAGCAGTGCTGTAGAATTTGAAGAGGCAGGAATGGAGGGCAACAAAGAGAAACGTGCCAAGAGGAAGGTGTGTCAAGCCAACCCCGACCGAGACTGCCTTCCACCTGGAAACCAATGCCCACACTGCGGGAGAAGATGCAGATCAAGAATAGGGCTCCACAGCCACCTACAGACTCACAAGAATTCTGATCCTGGAAGACTATCCTATTCGGCCAACGAGGGATCGCCTAAGAGAGAGTCTACAATTTGGAATGTCCAGGGTGGGAGAAAGAATTATTGTCTGTTTGAGGTAGGTGTGAATGTTTCAATTGGCCACCTTGATTAGCATTTAATGATCTAGCAGTTTCAAGGTCTGGCTTCTTACTGCCATCAAATGCTAATCAAGGTGGCCAACTGAAACATTCACACCTACCTCAAACAGACAAGAGTTCTTTCTCCCACCCTGAACATTCAACAGATATATAAACCCCACTTGTCTAGTTTCCAACAGACATCACAATCTCTGAGAATGCCTGCCATAGATGTGGGTGAAACATCAGGAGAGAATGCTTCTGGAACATGGCTGTATAGCCCGGAAGACTCACAGCAACCTTCTGACTCTATCTTGTTTGTAACTTGGGGGCTACCTGTAGTGCCTTTCAAGGGATCAATTTGCATGGGTTGTTGTTCATTTGTTCAGTCATTTCCAATTCTTCATGACCACATGGACCAGCCCACACCAGAGCTCCCTGTTGGCCATCACCACCCCCAGCTCCTTCAAGGTCAATCCAGTCACTTCAGGGATGCCATCCATCCATCTTGCCCTTGGTCGGCCCCTCTTCCTTTTTCCTTCCATTTTCCCCAGCATCACTGCCTTCTCCAAGCTTTCCTGTCCTCTCATTATGTGGACAAAGTACTTCATCTTGGGCTGTAATATCCTTCCCTCCAATGAGTAGTCAGGCTTTATTTCCTGGAGGATGGACTGGTTGGATCTTCTCACAGTCCAAGGTACTCTCAGAACTTCCCTCAAAAGCATCTATCTTCCTTTGCTCAGTCTTCCCTAAGGTCCAGCTCTCACATTCGTAGGTGACTATGAAGAATACCATTGCTTTAACTATGCGGATCTTCGTTGCCAGTGTGATGTCTCTTCACTATTTTATCGAGATTGGACATTGTTCTCCTCCCAGCTATTTTGCTACCCTACTGACCTCCAGTGATGACGACAATGATGATGACGATGATGATGTATCTATACCCCTTTATCTTTGTCAAAGAGTCTCCAAGTCACTCATAGCATTATAGAAGAAGGGGTAATGGACCATAAACTCCATTCTGTATTTCCCTTTTAGCCCAATCCCCATAGGCTTTAGAAACTTTGATTCCAGAGGTGTAGGATTTGGGGCTCCCTTCATCTGAGAAATAACATCATCCTCATCAATACCTACATATGGCAGAAAGAGATCGATTTATTCATAGTAGAGTTTATGAAAATGTAACATTTGGCTTTTAAGGCGTATGCTGACATACAGACAGACATTTTCATCTAGCCTTTGGGATAGTAACATTTGAAGTAAGAACATTTGCTACACATTTGTTCTTTGCTTTATGTTTTCAGGATTGTCATGAAAATGTGCAACTTTAATGAGGAGGTAATAATGTTCTTTGCTCAACATGGTATTTGCAGCAAGAAAGTCAAAGGCAGGGACTGACTGGCTGACAGATTAACCAAGCTGTAAATCAGACATGGGCAAACTTGGGCTGGCTGGGTGTTTTGGACTTCAACTCCCACAATTCCTAACAGCCTCAGGCCCTTTCCTTTCCCCCCTCCTCAGCCGCTTAAGCCTGAGGCTGTTAGGAATTGTGGGAGTTGAAGTCCAAAACACCCAGACAGCCCAAGTTTGGGTTGTTGTAGGTTTTTCGGGCTATATGGCCATGTGCTAGAAGCATTCTCTCTTGACATTTTGCCTGCATCTGTGGCAAGCATCCTCAGAGGTTGTGAGGTCCTCACAACCTCTGACAATGCTTGCCATAGATGCAGGTGAAACATCAGGAGAGAATGCTTCTAGAAAAGGTCATATAGCCCAAAAAAATATACAACATCCCATTGATTCCAGCCACGAAAGCCTTCGACAATACAAAGCCCAAGTTTGCCCATGCTTGCTGTAGTGATCACAATAGGATCCCAGATTATGGGATGTGCTAGTGTGAAAGAAACAAAAATCTTGAAAGATCAGTAAGATCAAAACACAATAATTTGACTAAGAGATCTTTTCACACATAGTTTTCTACTTGTAGATGCCAGGGGATGAACTCAAGACATTTCACATGCCCAGCATGCGCTTTCTCCCCACTGAGTTGTGACCTTTCTTCTATTTTCCAGTTATCTTCTCATTCGCTTTTCCTCTCAGCAAATTAAGCAAATTAGAGCAAATTAAAAATGACGTGATGTAAAGATAATCTGATCGTGATTCCATTCATTCTAGGGAAAAAAGCCTCCAGAATGAAATATGCTCCTGATATTTAAAGATGACATTGGAGGAACAATCACAAAAGCTTGGCAACAAAGCATAGCATCTTGCTGAGGACACTCGAATACAAAGACATGAGGGTTTTTTCTATGTTTTTAATCCTTTTCATTGTTCATTGCAACCAAACTATAAACACTTCTGTGCCATATTTGCTCAAAGCCTCTATAAAAATGATTTTACAAGACATGAACATTTCAAAACAAGATGTCACTTGCTATTTAGGATTTGCCATTTCACAGCTTCTGTTATTCAATTACCTGAAGCTGGGGGGGGGGGGGGGGGACCCGCAATGGCACAATATTTGAGACTTCAAAAGGCATAACTTCATAAATGACAATATACAAAAACTAAGTGAGAGTCCACTTTAGCCTCCCAGGAAACCATGACATTGATCTTACACAATCATCGTGGAGCAAATTAAATTCAAAGGAAATATTAGAGAAAGGTATTACTAAATTAGAATGATTAGGAAGTTCCAATTCATTGCAAGAGGTTTGGATGGAGATATTGGTTTCTCATCATACTTCTTGTGCTACCTAATGCCAAAACATTTGTACTATTTGTAGCAATTCTGTGGATACTCAATGTTCATAATGTAATCGTGCAAGACACTGCACTTAGGCAGAAAGAATTAAATACAAAGATACAGAATGGGGGATGCCTGGCTCAATAGCAGTACATGTGAAAACGATTTTGGAGTCCTCGTGGACAACAAGTTAAACATGAGCCAACAATGTGATGCAGCAGCTAAAAAACCCAATGGGAGTTTGGCCTGCCTAAATAGGAGCAGAGTGTCTAGGTCCAGGGAAGCCATGGTACCCCTTTATTCCGCCTTGATTAAACCACACCTACAATATTGTGTCCAATTCTGGGCACCGCAGTTGAAGGGAGATGTTGACAAGCTGGAATGTGTCCAGAGGAGGGTGACTAAAATGATCAAGGGTCTGGGGAACAAGCCATATGAGGAGCGGCTTAAAGAGTGGGGCATGTTTAGCCTGCAGAAGAGAAGACTGAGAGGAGGCATGTTAGTAATGTATAAATATGTGAGGGGAAGTCATAGGGAGGAGGGAGTGGGTGTATTTTCTTCTGTTCTGGAGACCAGGACATGGAACAATGGCTTCAAACTACAGGAAAGGAGATTCCATCTGAACATGAGGGAGAACTTCCTAACTGTGAGAGCTGTTCAGCAGTGAAACTCTCTGCCCAGGAGTGTGGTGGAGGCTCCTTCTTTGGAGGCTTTTAAACAGAGGCTGGATGGCCATCTGTCAGGGTCCTCTGAATGTAATTTTCCTGCTTCTTGGCAGGGGGTTGGACTGGATGGCCCACGAGGTCTCTTCCAACTCTATGATTCTGTGATTAATGTTTGCTTCTAATTCTTCTCTGACCTCACCATTTGTAATCCCATCATCAACCATGCATATTGTATATAAGCTTGAAGCATTGGATAACACTACCTGTATCAGATGAAATGGATTTTAAGTCCATGAAATGTCATGCTGTATAATATATTTAGTAGTTCTAAAATTTGTTAGAGCACTTTCATGAATTGCCAATGATATTCCATCACTACAGTAAGAAGTGATGGTGGTTCCATCAGCAGAATAAAAATAATAAACCACATAGGCAACTTAAAGGTAAAGGTTTCCCCTTGACATTAAGTCTATTCGGGCCCAACTCTGGGGGGTGGTGCTCATCTCCATTTCTAAGCCAAAGAACCAGCATTGTCCGTAGACACCTCTTAGGTCATGTGGCCAACATGACTGCATGGAGCACCGTTACCTTCCCGCCGAAGTGGTACCTATTGATCTACTCACATTTGCATGTTTTCAAACTGCTAGGTTGGCAGCAGCTGAGACACAATGAGAGCTCACCTCTTTTTGCGGATTTGAACTGCTGACCCAGTCAAGCAAATTCTGCAGCTTAGCGGTTTACCCTGCTGTGCCACCGTGACCCCAGGCAACTTTTATGCACTTCAAAAAACCCATGAAATATCTGAGTAAGATAAGAAAATGTGGTTGATGGAGAACATTTAGAAAATATATTTTCAAAAGAAGCAGTGGTAAAGGAATAAATACACACAGTACTCATATATTTAACAATACAAAAAGTGGAACACTGTGCAGTTCTGATGAGAAACTGATGAAAGGTTGCCGTGGCCTCTGAGGGGGGGAAGAACATGCAGGCACAGTTCCATTATGCCTCAGCCCTGCAACTGATGAAAGGCTGTCTCTATATCAACTGTTATTGCTCTAGCCTCTGAGGGAGAGATCAGCAGCCAGACACAGCGCCATCATGCCTTGATTCAAGTGGCTGGTGAAAGGCCCTCCTCCCACCCCACTGCCATTTCTTTGGCCTCTGAGGAAGAGACAAACAGGCAGGTACAGGTCCATCAGGGCTAGACCTAGCAGCTGAGAAAAGCCATTGCCATTGCTATAGTTCAGGATGGAGAGAAGAACAACTACCATCTTCTGGACTTTATTTCTTTCATCCACAGTTCCTGAAAGCCATTATAGTAGGTATTGGCAAACCCAGGCTCAGCGCCGGATGCGGCCTCTTGAACTCTTTTATCAGGCCCTCCCCTCTCTCACCATCCTATCCTTTCTTCCTTCCTCTCTTTCCTTCCTCCTTCCCTTCCCTCCTTCCCTCCCCTTTCATCCTTCCTTCTATCTCTCTTTCATTCTTTCTGCCCTCCCTCACTCACTCTTTCTTTCTTTCCTTCCACCCCTTTCCCTTCCATGCTTTCTCATCATTCATTACCTCTCTCCCTCTTTCTCCTTCCTTCCATCATTCCTTCCTTCCCTCTTTCTTCTCTCCCTCCCTTCTCTCTTTCGAGTGTTGGGCTACAGCTCTGGAAACTAGGGTCCAAATCCCTTCACTTTTCATTTTAGGGTTTCCATAAATCAGAAACAACTTGAAGGCATCCAAGAACAACTGCCTTTTCCTTGTTGTTCATGTCTTATTTAGATTGTGAGTCTGAGAGCATGGAACTATTAAATTAATAATTTGTATGCCTTTCCAAGAGCCTTTTTGGCTGAAAGGTGGAGCATAAATACTCTAAATAAATAAATTAAGAGCAGTGAGATTGTTTGCTGCATCAAAACTCAGATGATGCTGAGGCCAGTATATTGGGCTGGGAAAATACATGTAAAAACTAACAATTGTGAACGGATAATGTTATATTACCTTGGCCAACAAATAATACTCTGGTCTTTGTATTTCTGTGGCTATCTGCTCACAACATCCTCAGCTCTTGTTAACATCCTTTCTGAACATGATCAACAAGAGGATGCCATTTGTCCTGTATGGTTCCAAATATGTGTAGCTTGTTTTACATGTTTCTCACAACTGCAGCAGCCTACAACATTGACCACAACTGACAAAGACTCATTCCATGGAATGGGCATTTCATCTGTGCAGCAGCCAACTAAACTGTCCAGCTTTGATCAATATGCCCACATAATAGATCAGTCATTGCCAAGCTGCAGCAAGTCTGCCAAGTTCCAGAAGGATAATGCAATTACCCTCAGCACCAGCTGTATCTCTCAAATTGAAAGTATCAACAATTCCTGAAATGTCAACTGTTATTCAGCCATGCTTTGATGTAACTGTTCAGATATTGTGCAAAAGGTATACTGTGCACATAGGGACAGATACAATTGGCCAAGAACAAAGCCATACATCACGTGTAGTTTGGATTTAAGTCAAAGATGGGGGACTCATGGCCTTTTAGCTCCTATCAGATTCAGCATGGTTAGTGAACATGAAAGAAGTGGCACTACCAGAACCTCTGGAAGATTGCACATTTTCTTGTTAATACTCCCCTTTTCCTTCTTTTCACTCGTTATTTTGTTTCTTCTATTCTTTTGGTATTCATAATTTTAAAAATCAATATTAAAATATTGTGTTGCTTTTACAGACATGAAGTTAAAGCCATTTCTTTTGTGGAGGATATACAATATGGCTCTTGTTCCTATATTGTGTGATATAATACATATATTAATAATTCTTTAATTTTGTTCTGAAAATTATATGTATGCCTCCCTTTTTCTTTTTTCTTTTGCCTTAAATGTTTTCCTCTTTTGTTGAGGCTTGTGTACCTTGAAGTCATTTCTGACTCATGGCAACTCTAAAGTGAAGCTATGACAGGGTTTTGTCTTTCTTTGTATTTATATCAAAGAAGCTGTTATCCTGAGTTTGCAAGACCTGAGGAGAGCAGTTGATGACCACAGCTCTTTGAGGTCTCTCATTCATATGACTGACAGGACATAACAACAATAATAAATGCCTATTAAAATATTTTTAAAAGCAAGTGATTATGTTAATACAGTTGTGTGCTTGATCCCCACTCACAGTGACTTTAAAATTACCAACAATAGTATCTTGGGTGGTCAGACTTGGCCACTGTAGTCCATGCTCTGGTTACAACCTGAATAGATTACTGCAACTCACTCTACATAGGGTTGCCTCTGAAGACTGTATGGAAGCTGCAGCTAGTCCAACGCTCAGCAGTCAAGTTGCTCACAGGAACGGGATACTGAGAGCACACAACTCCCTTGCTATGCTAGCTCCACTGGCTGCCTATTAGCTTCCGAGCACAATTCAAAGTGCTGGCTTTGGCCTACAAAGCCCTTAATGGTTCTGGCCAAGTTTACCTGTCCAAACGTATCTCCTGCTATGAACCACCTAGGACCTTAAGATCATCTGGGGAAGCTCTGCTTGCTGTCCCCCCATCATCACAATCGCGGTTGGTGGGGACAAGACACAGGGCCTTCTCCGTGTTTGGTGGTCCATATGTAGTCTTGTCCACAGCTGCATGGTATAGGGTAGACTCCTGCAGAGGTGAGAAGATACCTCTTGACCTTTGCTGAACGTAGCATTTGTTGGATTTTCTTAGTAGGTCTTAGAAGCCATTGAATTCCACAAGTATGTGGACAATGTGGATAGTATCAATGAAGAGGAGGAAACCATGAAAAGGAGGGAATACTTCTCGAACATGGCCATAGAGCCTGGAAAAGTCACAGCAGCCCAGTGATTCTGGCCATGAAAGCTTTCGAAAAACACATTGAACATTGCATCTTTGTTTTCAGTTTAAGCACAGTTTCTGAACTGTCTTTAAAGCAATGGTGTTTGGGGTTTCCATGCCAGTGGTCAACAAATGCCCTTTTGCTTTTAATCTAATCTTTAAAGCTGTCCAAGATACTGAACCTTAGACCCAGAATAGTAAGCACCTTGGGAAACTGCTTTAAAAGCTGGCCTGCTCCACTAGCTGCCACTGCTTCAAAGACAGTCTCATGCATAAGACATTGCAATATCAGATCTCACAGTTATCCAAACATCTATCACTGAGGCCAGTTTTTGTCTCTCCAAGTAGATGCACCAGCCTAAATTGGCCAAAGACACTGAGTGCCACAGTGGCAACCTGTACAATAAGGATGGGCAAACACATTCTTAAATCGTAAAGTTATTCCTAGAGCAGGCATTGGCAAACTTGGACTCTCCAGGTGTTAACTCCCACAATTCTTAACCTCATGCACCTTAAGTGGCTGAGAGGGAAAAGGAAGGAGCCTGAGGCTGTTAGGAATTGTGGGAGTTGCAGTACAAAACACCCAGAAGGCCCAAGTTTGCTCATGCCTGTCCGAGAGCAAAGAAAGTTTGCTCTCCTCTCCCCCCCCCCTTCTTTTATTGACACACTGGCATGCTGGCTGGGGAAATATTGGACTTCTAATCTAAAAAAGTAACTTTTCAAAAATCTTCTTATTCCTTCAGCTCAGTCCTACTCAGCAGAGAGTGAAATGCACGAACATGGGCACTGGAACACTCATCAAAGGGATCTTTGTTTATTGGCTCTCATACAGGGTTTTATGGTGACCTTGCCTTTTACATTATCCAGGAATTTCAATCCTCTTTTGTTGGCTTTCGATGTTATTGTATTTTCATCATGTTTTGAGGTTTTATTGCCCTTATAAGCTAAACCACTTCACAGTTATGGAAAAGGCAGAGTTAAAGAATGGATTAAGAAATAAAAAATTGTGGAAAGTGTTTTAGAAGCCACATCTCTCTGCCTGAAAATAATGCTGTTTGGGCAAGGAAGGGATATGTGTGTTGTCGTTCCCCCTCCGCCTTGTCAAATAAAAACATTGAAATATGAAAAGGGAATTCTGTTCTCATTGCTGAATCATCACCCCTTAAGGCAAGAATACATCCATAACTGAGATACAGCAGCTGCAAGTCTAAAAACCTAGTTATCATTATGGTTTTCCCAATTACTGCTAATTAAGCTTTATTAGAACAACTTCATGCAGAGGAAGTACTCTGATTGAACCTGTTCTTCCCATAGGCTTACATGGCCTATATAAATGATTATTTGACTTTAAAAGCTATTTGCAGATATACTGGCATCAAAGCAGCTTTGGTAAACCTAGATTTTTTTAATAAACCCTGTAAACATATGATTTATTTATAACAAATTTGTTGATCCATCCCGCCTTGTGTCAAGAAGATCTCTACACAAATATAGTGGAATGACTCTATTTTAACTACCACATGTATATCATATGAAGTTCTGGAGTTTGTAGTTTTATGAAGCACTAGAGTTTTCTGGCTCAGTTTTAACTATCTCTCCCTTAACTGCAAATCCCAAGATTACAAAGGATGGGACCATGGCAATTAAAGTGGAATCACTTTATGCAGCGTGGAAGGTGTTGGGGCATGTAAAAATCAGTTGGTGAGTATGTTAACTGAAAAAAATGCAAAGCAAAAAGCTGATTGGTTGGGCCACGCCCAGCCAGCTAGCTGAGCCTGGGAGTTTTGGTAACAGTTACATGTTTAACAGTTACATGTTCAGCATTTTCCCGAATGAAGCAGAGAGTGTTTGAGGACCAGGACATCCGTAGGGACACCAAGGTGCTTGTCTACAAAGCTATTGTCCTCCCAACCCTGCTCTATACCTGCGAAACGTGGACTGTCTACAGACGTCACATGCAACTCCTGGAACGATTCCATCAGCGCTGCCTCCAGAAAATCCTGCAAATATCTTGGGAAGACAAGCGGACAAACGTCAGCATGCTGGAAGAAGCAAAGACCACCAGCATTGAAGCAATGGTCCTCTGCCATCAACTCCGCTGTACCGGCCACGTTGTCCGGATGCCTGACCACCATCTCCCAAAGCAGTTGCTCTACTCTGAACTTAAGAACGGAAAACGGAACGCTGGTGGACAGGAAAAGAGATTTAAAGATGGCCTCAAAGGCAAACTTAAAAACTCTGGCATAGAAACTGAGAACTGGGAAGCCCTGGCCCTTGATCGCTCCAGCTGGAGGTCAGCTGTGACCAGCAGTGCTGCAGAATTCGAGGAGGCGCGAGTGGAGGGTGAAAGAGAGAAACGTGCCAGGAGGAAGGCACGTCAAGCCAACCCCGACCGGGACCGCCTTCCACCTGGAAACTGTGGGAGAAGATGCGGGTCAAGAATAGGGATCCACAGCCACCTACAAACCCACAAAAATAGTCATCAAGGAAGACCATCTTACTCGTCCAATGAGGGATCGCCTAAGTAAGTAAGTACATGTTTAAGTTTTCCATGCAGGAGCTTGCCAAGACAGTTTTGTAATTTTTGCTTCTTGACTGCTGGAAGAAGATCTCTCACATGGACACCTAAGGATCTTTTTTAATATCTCAAAGGACATTGTCTGAGTCAATGCAACTGTTCTCATGACTGTATATATGTTGCTCTGCATAACAAAGGGTAAACCTTATTCTTTACTGATCATCTGCATGGCATAACTTTTCTCTAGCAAGACAGTGCGTGGATTGGTAAAGACATGAACTACACATAATTTTCATTCCACCACAGAAGGGACCCTGGTGTTATTTCTTATTCCCACATAGGAGGATTTAATTTCTGCCTTTTGCCTCTCCTTGCTTGAAGCAATGTGTTCTGGGCATTTTTAAGGCATCTCTCAAGTGGCCAAGCAAGAGCTAGAGCTAAGAAAAATTACAATTTTCTGAAACTCCAATTCGCCTTGGTGGCTAATCAGATTCTGGAAATTATAATACGTATTAAAGCGGGATTCCAGGATAATAAAAGTATCTTCCCCAAGCCCTACCAGGTACCGGGGGGGCGGGGGGGAGTATTTAGTTAGATACCAATTGTACAAGTTCTCCCATTTAAAAATTTGAGAGAGGCCTATAATTGACATTCTAGTAGACCTCAACTATGAGAGACAATATGAGAAAACACATCCAGAAAAATCACATTGTCTGATTTTTAATGAATTTATTTGCAAATTATGGTGGAAAATAAGTATTTGTTCCATAACAAAAGTTCATCTCAATACTTCGTTATATATCCTTTATTGGCAATGACAGAGGTCAAACATTTTCTGTAAGTCCTCACAAGGCTGGAGGACTTACAGAAAACATACCAGCAACACACTGTTGCTGGTATGTTGGCCCATTCCTCCATGCAGATCTCAAAAGCAGTGATGTTTTGGGGCTGTCGCTGGGCAACATGGACTTTCAACTATAATGTCAATTACAGGCTTCTCTCATATTTTTAAGTGGGAGAACTTGTACAATTGGTATCTAACTAAATACTTTTTTCCTCACTGTATATCTGGGAAGCCCAAAAAGTCTACCTATAAACATCACCACAAATCTATCTATATAAATAAAGGAAGATTTCTCTCTGGACAGCTATTCCCTGTAGATCAGATAGCAATGCAGGAGCTTTTTAAAAAGTGATTTTAAGCACATGACATTACATCTAAGAATAGTTCTCCAATTTATACTTCTTATATAGTCCCAGAGGAAGAAAAAGTGCTTCTTTGTACAATAATTAAGCTCTCTGATATTCTATATTGATCTTTTAACACCAATCTGAACAAGAAAGCAACCAGAAACATGTATGAATTTGTGATTAACATTTCTAGGGCAAGGAAGAAATAATTTAGGATGTTGTATAACAGATAATATAAAATTAGGGACCACGTATTTTACCTTCATGTCCCTTTTTTTCCTGTCCTGATGTTTCCATTGCCAAATTGCCAAAATTGAGGAGGGAGGGAGGGAGGCAAACCATTTGATGCAAAATGAATTTTAGTATGCAATAATAAATAATATTATAATAAATAATATTCTCTGTGTTAGACTACACAGAGAAGCCATTGAAATCCACAAGCATGTGGACAATTTCAACAGAAAGTAGGAAACCATGAAAATGAACAAAATCTGGCTACCAGTATTAAAAAAAACTCTAAAATTACAACAGCAAAACAACAGAGAGGAAACAAACAAGGACATCTAATCACCTCTCAATGAAAGATTGCCCCAGGCTCTGCCAGGCCATCAAATGCTAATCAAGGTGGTCAGTTGAAACATTCACACCTAGCTCCAGCAGACAAGAGTCCTTTGTCCCACCCTGGTCATTCCATAGATATATAAACCCACTTTCCTAGTTCCAACGGACCTCACTATCTCTGAGGATGCTTGCCATAGATGCAGGCAAAACATCAGGAGAGAATGCCTCTAGAACATGGCCATATAGCCCGAAAAAACCTACAACAAACCAATAATAAAACTTTATTTATGCCCCACCACCATCTCCCCAAAGGGACTCAGGATGGCTAATATGAGGCCAAGCCCAAAAATTACAATAAAGCAAAATAAAATACATACAACAAACAATAACATCAAATAATACAATAAAGTAATGACAGTAACATAATAATGCATAGTATAAAGTGAAAAAGAATTAACAAGGCGAGCTGGCCCAAATGTAAAGACTAAAGTGATAAAATTATAAAATCAGTACAGTCTTTGCAAAATGACATTATTTGCATTTTCTTCTTTTCATGATCTCAGACTTTGAAATAACCAAATCATTTGTTTTCAAAACTGTTGCATAATGAGATAAAAGTTGATGGGTTTTTAAAAAAGAAAACTACCATATATATAAAACAAAAATACATTCTATACATGTAATGAAAATGCCAGCGTCCACAATCTTGGTTCAATGTTCAACACAAATTCAAACATGTATCCAATGACTTTCTTGTACAAAGGGATGTTAAATTTATTCAATTCCAATGATGGCTTCATTCTCTGTTATTCATTTATTGCAAAATTAAACCAGTTATTGGGTTGCTATGAGATTTCTGGGCTGTATGGTTATGTTCCAGAAGCATTCTCTCTTGACATTTCGCCCACATCTGTGGCAAGCATTCTCAGAGGTTGTAAGGTCGCAACCTCTGAGGATGCCTGCCATAGATGTGGGCAAAATGCCATGAGAGAATGCTTCTAGAACATGGCCATACAGCCCAGAAAACTCACAGCAACCCAGTGATTTTGTTGAAAGCCTTCAACAAAACTAGATGTTTATTTGGAATGGAAATTGTGCACCTCTTCCTTTATTTTCAGTCATTTATTGGACTTAATATTGTGGAAAGCCTGATTTCCCCATCAGGCTATGGTTAAGACCAGTTACTGTCAAACAACATGTGGAGTACCACACAATACCTGCCTGGCATATGCAATTACATACTTTATGTCCAGCTCTTTAAGCTGCTCCTCATAGGCTTATTCTCCAGACCCTTGATCATTTTAATTGCCCTCCTCTGGACACATTCCAGCTTGTCAACATCTCCCTTCAATTGCAGTGCCCAGAATTGGACATAGTGTGATTCCAGGTGTGATCTGACCCAGGCAGAATAGGTATTTTGGATTGTTCTCCACTGTTCTATAGAACCTATACCAAGCAAAAAACAAAAACAAAAAACAGAAACCATGATGAAATACATATGATATCATGAAAACCAGGAAACAATAAAAAACGCAGCACAACATTTTCTTTCTAACAGAGAGATAGTTGTACTTGAAAGCATTTAGAAACTAAATCTAGTGTTTCTCAAGAACTTTTATAAAGTTGTTTTTAACTTTTTAAAAAGAGATCTGCAAGTTTCCTAGGCTTTCTTATATAAAACCCAAACCCTCCAATCTTATGCACCATATTATTACTAAAAAAAGGTGTTTCTCATGAATGTTGTTAATTATTCTCTTTTATTAAAGGCTTTTTCTTCTCCTTGAAAATACTGGTCAGGACTAAAATATTTATATTGCACTAAAAATGGAACTTTCTTTTAAATGAAAGAATTCAATTGCGGGAGAAAGAGGCAAAATTAAACAATTTTTCTTTCTTCTTTTATATGTCTTTGAATATGTATTTTCAATTCAGAGTTAATTGTTTTCTTTGAAGTGATGAACCTGAGGCTAGAACAGTATCAATTTTTCAAAGACCGTGCCATCTTTTGGCAAATCCTGGGGTTTACAATTAAACATTTTGGAACATATTTTTGGCCAATAAAGTCGATTTTGACTTATTCTTCCACAAATTAATCACACTTATTTTTAAGTTCCAATATTTGCATTTCTTGGAGCTGTCCCATTCTACCATTCCCAAACAATTGGTTTACTACCATTAAACAATTTCCAACATGAGTTAACAATTTCATGCAGCAGCTAAAAAACCAATGGGATTTTGGCCTGCATGAAATGGAATATAGTGCCTAGATCTCAGGGAAATCATGCTACCCCTCTATTCTGCCTTGGTCAGATCACACCTAGAATACTGTGTCCAATTCTGGGCACCGCAATTAAAGGGGAATGTTCACAAGCTGGAATGTGACCAAAGGAGGGCGACTCAAATGATCAGGGGTCTGGAGAACAAGCCCTATGAGGAGAGGCTTAAAGAGCAGGGCATGTTTAGCCTGCAGAAGAGAAGGCTAAGAAAAGACATGATAGTAATGTATAAATATGTGAGGGGAAGTCACAGGAAGAAGGGAGCAAGCTTATTTTCTGCTGCCCTGGAGACTAGGACACGGAACAATGGTTTCAAACTGCAGGAAAGGAGATTCCATCTGAATGTTAGGAAAAACTTCCTGACTGTGTAGAGCTGTTCAGCAGTGGGACTCTCTCCCCAGGAGTGTGGTGGAGGCTCCCTTTTTGGAGGCTTTTAAACAGCGGTGGGATGGTTATCTGCCGGGGTGCTTTGAATGTGATTTTCCTGCTTCTTGGCAGAGGATTGGACTGGATGGCCCATGAGGTCTCTTCCAACTCTAGGATTCTATGATTCTATGATCCTGTAATTCTAAAAATATAGACTCCAAATGTGATCCGAAATCTCACTCAATATCTCAGCTCATATCTTTGGATGGTAATGTATAGAAATCTAGGCCAAAAAAGGGAGAGCATTATGTTACAAGTACTAGATACTGACGTTGTTCAGTAAAATTAAGATCTACAACACTTCTTCCCACCCTGGCATCCTGTTGCAAGACAACTACCATCATTCCTTCTTCTATATGTGAAGATGATATAAGTTATAATCCAGCACATCTGGTTGGGGGAGACTCACACCTGCAGAGTTCAAGAGTCATATAAATTATCCCAGGTAGAATTTGCATCCATTTTCTGGCAGTTTGATTCTATTTTAAAAGTGAAACCATTTTAATGAAAACTCCTTAGGCAGAATTACAATTTTCATCTTAATTTTCTGTACCTCATACTGTCTGCATGCATAGGATACATGATACAAGAATACAATTCAGAAGCATAACTTCACCACGGTGGTCCATGCTCTCGTTACATCTAGGATGTACTGCAACATGCTCTACGTGGGGTTGCCTTTGAAGACTGTTCAGAAGCTTCAAATAGTCCAACAAGAGGTAGTCAGTTTAGTAACTGGGGAGGCATACAGGGAGCACACAACTCCCATGTTGCATCTGCTCCACTGGTTGCCAGTTTGCTACCAAGCACAATTCAGAGTGCTGGCTTTAGCCTATAAAGCTCAAAACAGTCCCAGCCCAATCTCTCTGTCCAAACGCATCTCCCTCTATGACCCACCACAGAGATTAAGATCTTCCAGGGAGGCCCTGCTCTCGGTCTCACCACTGTCACAGGTGCAGTTGGCGGGGATGAGAGAGAGGGGCTTCTCAGTGATTGCCCCTAGACTATGGAACTCCCTCCCTTTTGAGATTAGATCAGCTCCCTCCCTCCTGTCCTTCAGAGATATGGTAAAAACTTGGCTGTGGGTCCAAGCCTTTGGGACAGTGCAATAAGGCAACAATAGAAAACTTTACCTTGCCAACCAGATTTGATATGGATGATTTGAGATGGTTTTAAACTGTTGATTTTAACATGCCAATAATTGATTTTAGTGTTTATGTATGTTTATAGTTTATTTTATGTACCAGCATTGAATGTTTGCCGTATATATGTTGTGTTCTGCCCTGAGTCCCCTTTGGGATTTTTTTTTGTCGTGTCAGGAGCGACTTGAGAAACTGCAAGTCGCTTCTGGTGTGAGAGAACTGGCTGTCTGCAAGGACGTTGCCCAGGGGACATCCGGATGAATTGATTTTTTTTTATCATCCTTGTGGGAGGCTTCTCTCATGTCCCCGCATGAGGAGCTGGAGCTGATAGAGAGAGCTCATCCGCCTCTCCCCGGATTCGAACTTGCGACCTGTTGGTCTTCAGTCCTGCCAGCACAGGGGTTTAACCCACTGCGCCACCGGGGGCTCCCCCTTTGGGATGAGAAGGACTGAATATAAATGTTTTAAATAAATAAATAATAACTGCAATAACTGGGCAAGCCTAGTCTACAGTTACAATGAGGATGAGAAAAATACAAGACTACTACAGTGGAACAGCTGTCATATCCTATGTGTGTTTAGTCTGAGAGGGAAGAGAAAAAACATCCAACTTTAAAAATACAAAATAAAGACATAGATAGCAAGTATTCCTCGATTCTAGGGATACTTGCTATGTATTTGATTTTTTGTGCTTTTGTATTTTTCTTAGCGACACTGTGCTGTTTTCTAAAAGTCAATGGCTGTCCTAGCAACAGAGGAGTTCTTTTGCCAACACAACATGCACAACAGATACAACAATGTCACCAGTAGTGACTTCCAAATAAATGGGACAATGGGTTTCACAGAATCATAGAGTTGGAAGAGACCACCAGGATCATCCAGTCCAACCCCTGACAGATGGCCATCCAGCATCTGCTTAAAAACCTCCAGAAAAGGAGACTCCAACACACTCCAAGGCAGCATATTCTACTATTAAACAACTTTTACCATCGGGGCATTCTTAATTTTTAGGTGAAACCTTTTCCCCCCTACAATTTGAATCCATTGCTCTGTGTCCTAGTCTCCAGAATAGCAGAAAAAATCTTTAATGTGGCATCTTTAAAAAAAAAATTAAACAAGCGATCATGTCCCCTCTCCACCTTCTTTTCTCCAAGCTAAATATACTCAGCTCTCTCATAAGGTTTGTTTTCCAAATGTTTGATCAATTTGGTCGCCCTGTTTGTGTTGTGTTTCTGTTGGATTATAGCCTGAATTTTAAGGGAATCACCCAAGGTATAGATCCTTATTGCCAAAAAATGTTCACAACTTGGACAGCTCCTTCAAAGTTCAGACAAAACTCCAGAGAGAATTTGTTGTCCCAATGACATGGAAAGCATCAGCTGCCACTGAGTGTATCACAGCCCCTTCTGCAGTATTGTTTGAGAGCAAAGTGAAGGAAGAAAAGTTCACAACAGCTGCTTGTTGGCAGGCAAAGAATATGAAGTGTCCTCCAGGATCAAACCAGGGAATACAACTGTTGTTTTTGCTCACATATGTGATGATGGCATGCTGCCAATAACTTGGGTAAACAGCGGTAGGGCTGTGGAATCGTTTCTTGGAAAGACATTAGAGTAACATTGAATTTATTAGTGACTGACTTGTATAAGATGTGTTGGGGGGACACACACAAAGGGAATCATCTCATGGGATGACCTACTGTGAGAAGGTGCAAAAACTGTGAGTTGCTTTGAAAGTTAGACCACATTGGAATATTGTGTCCAATTCTGGGCACCCCAATTGAAGGGAGATATTGACAAGTTGGAATGTGTCCAGAGGAGGGCGACTGAAATGATTAAGGATCTGGAGAACAAGCCCTATGAGGAGTGGCTTAAAGACCTGGGCATGTTTAGCCTGAAGAAGCAAAGGCTGAGAGGAGACATCATAGCCATGTACAAATATGTGAGAGGAAGTCATAGGGAGGAGGAAGTAAGCTTGTTTTCTGCTGCTCTGAAGACTAGGATGCGGAACAATGGCTTCGAACTACATGAAAGGAGATTCCATCTGAACATTAGGAAGAACTTCCTGACTGTGAGAGCTGTTCAGCAGTGGAACTCTCTGCTCCAGAGTGTGGTGAAGGCTCCTTCTTTGGAGGCTTTTAAACAGAGGCTGGATGGCCAGCTGTCAGGGTGCTTTGAATGTTGGCAGAATGGGGTTGGAGTGGATGGCCCATGAGTTCTTTTCCAACTTTATGATTCTATGAGAGAGTATAAAATCATGATGCCACAATGCAGGAGAGAATATTCTTGGGACCAATGGAAGGATAGGAGAGGTGCAGCCTACCTCAGTTGTTTTCAGATCAAGTAGGTAAAAAAGCAACCATAGGAAGAGGAAAAGACTAGGGAGTCCCAGGCTAAGGACAACTAAACTAGTCCATCCCTGTGTAGGCAAATAAATAATTGCAACAAAACCTTGTGTGCAACAACTAGTGGAAGGTTTAGACATGCAGTGAGGACAACCAGACTGTCAACTTGGAGGTGTCCTTCACACTTCTGAGGCAAGAGTGAAACAGGTTATGGTTACCCTTTAAGGCTCTTACCTTTCTGAAATATAGTAGTTCCTATCCTTGCTGTGCAGATAGAGGATGTATAGAGGATAAGATACCATGGTGATATACGTAGATAAATGTGTATTGGAAGAACATAGAGTTTTTGTTTAAAGCGTGCACACTACTATGAATTATATGAAGGAGCAGCTGTCCTCACTTTCCACAGGGCAATGTTATTAAAGAGACATATGGCTTCATTTTCACGCCTGAGATTTGCAGAAGCCTCATTGTGTATATTTAGGGGGGAAGCACATGACTCCCCGAGGACCAGTTGGGACATTTTTTCCCCTTTGAAGAATCTCTTCTATAGTGAGCAGGAATTCTATAATGGGAGAAGGTCACAAAAGATTGTGTTCTCTACCTCTTTATATGTGGCGTGCCTGATTTCCATTTCTCTCTCTCCCTGCAGCAGGATATTAGCATTTGCAAAACAGCTTGCTCCTCCTAAACATTGTATGGACCTCGTTCAGCCATTAGCTAAGTGAGTGTTACTCTTCTCCATTTTGCAGATGGCAATCAGGCACAGAGCCCATTTCTGTTCCCACCAAAAGCTGTTTCTACACACACTGCAGTAAATGGACCAGGAGTTCAGATTTCTGCCATGCCTAAAAAAAATTAAAAACCTGTTTTTGACACTGCTGCAAATCCTGTGCTGACAATCAGGCTCATCATACAGTGAGAGATTGGGAGCCTGCCATGCCATCCCACTGTGCTACATTGATCAAAGCTTGTGCTTACATAACATCCTATAAACCGAAACCCAAATTATGTATACACATTTTTAGTGTAGTATATTTAAGCCCTTATCCAACTCCATTGATATATATGCAGGTAAGGTATATGAAAGGGGTTCACTCGATGCATAATGTTGACTCCATCCTTCATTGTTCAAGGAATTTTGGCAGACCTAAATACAGGTCTGCTTCAGTTAATGAGCAGATATGTTCCAAATTCTTGAATAAGAAAATTTGGTACCAAAGGTAGATATAACATGGAAAAAATGGGTATAGATTCCTAAACCACAAGATCCTAAATAAAGTCCTAACAGTAACTTTACAATTTGAACTATTTGTTACAAGGCACTACCAGAAAATAGAATCAGAACCTCCTCCTTAAGAACAAGATACCCTTGGGACTGAAAATAGGCTTTAGTTGACAAGTCTGATGTACTCTGAATGACAACCCGTGAAATGTTGTCCCAAAGAGATTGTTTCTGCAGAATCCCACAGATCATGGAGCTCAAACCTTTTCTGGTTTTCTGGCTTTCCTTTCCAAGATCATCTCATTATTTTCTTTGGTAGTTGCAGCTATTCTTTTTTGAAAGACATGCTGACACTCCACCTATGTTGTCTCACAGGATGTGCTTTTTACAGGAAGCATATGATATTTATCTTCTCTAAGCTTTCTTCTTCTTCTTCAGTTCCTGGTATTGTTTCCCCTCTGCAATTCACTTTTCTCAGATGTGCCCATCAGCAGGATAGAATATAGGAATCTCTTCTGATCAGTAAAAAATTTGATGCTTCTGGGTGCTGGCAGAGAGAGACCAGGTGGCTGGTTTTGATTAATGGCGGCTATGAGTTTCATTCACATTCATCAAGCCATTAATCAATTTATTCTTTCAGTTCTAACTTTAGAGATGTTTTTTCTTCTTCTTCTGGATTTCAGGTTTTGCAGTAATCTCACTAGTTCATGAATGTTAATCTCTCTTTAATGGTCCATCTGTGGCTGAAGAAACATAACCTTGAACCTGGTCAAGTAGAATTAGTGTAGAGCTTGGGAAGATAACCTTTGTAGACTGCTCCCAGAGTACCCATCAACAAGGCCACAGGGGATTCTGGTAATTGTAGTCCAAACAGATGTTTTCTGACCTCTGACACTAATACAAAGTCATTAATAACTGCATTTTCCAGTGATGGGAGAGGATTAAGGCTTGCATTCAATTATTTTGGACCTCCACAATCCTGTACTATTGTCTTTGGTGGCTGGGTTTTGAGGGGATTCAACTCTGGATGATCAAAGGTTCTCTACTCCAGCCTACATGGGACCAGTTGTCTGTCTAAAGTGCAAACTCAGGAACAACCCAACATTTTAATTTAAGGCCCTTCCACACAGCCCTGTATCCCAGAATTTCAAGGCAGAAAATCCCACAATATCTACTTTGAACTGGGTAATTTGAGTCCACACTCAGATAATGTGGAATTTTCTGCCTTGATATTCTGGGATATAGGGCTGTGTGGAAGGGCCCACAGATATCTCCACAGTTTGCATGGAGAGTCTTGGGGTGCATCTGTACTGTAGAAGCAGTGAAGTTTGACACCACTTTAACTGGCATGGCTCAATGCTGTGGAACAGTGGAAGTTATTGCCTTACAAGGTTTTTAGCTTTCTCTACCAAAGAGTGGTGGTTCCTCACCAAACTAAAATTCCCAGGATTGTATAACATTGAACCATGGCAGTTAAAGTTGTGTTAAACTGCATTAATTATACAGTGTAGATGCATCCGTATATACTCAAATCAGGTCCAGAAGTTTTGGAATCAAATTTCTGCCCTGCCATGATACTGTGAGATGGTCTTAAATTATTCTCCCCTATTCCCTTAATTGATTTGTGTTAAGGCAATATTAATTATTTTCTTTGCTGGACCACTAAAGCATGCAGCAAAGTGAAGATGCTCCAGAAAAACAATTGCGAATCACTTTTAAGATACAATAACCATTAAAAAAGCAAAGATTTTTTTTCATGTCAGGAGTGACTTGAGAAACTGCAAGTTGCTTCTGGTGTGAGAGAATTAGCTGTTTGCTAGAACATTGCCCAGGGGATGCCCAGATGTTTCAATGTTTTACCATCCTGTGTGAGGCTTCTCTCATGTCCCCGCATGGGGAGCTAGAGCTGACAGAGGGAGCTCATCCATGCTCTCCCCAGATTTGAACCTCCAACCTGTTGGTCTTCAGTCCTCCTGGCACAAGGGTTTAACCCATTGCACCACCAGGGACTCCTAAAGCAAAGATGAAGTCATATTTTAAAAACTGAATGGAATTTTATTCTCCTCACGACTTTGCCCAAGTGTTGTTTCTTTGGCAAGTGAAGAGGCATCGGCAAAGCTGAGATTTTATTCCTCATCTTCTCCCAGGTTTACAAGCTGCCTGGTTTTTCTGTCTCCAGCTACATCATTTCATCAGTCAGAAGGGGTCATCACCCTGGCTACTCAGTCTGTTTACTAAACCTGAGCTCTTCCTGTGAAAATGAATCATCCTCAAGGCACTTTTCTATCTATTGATGACTGTGACATTTCAGAAACTTTATCCTATGAAACTATCACAATGGGATAAATGCTACTTGAGAAAGAACGGCATTTTCCCAGTGATAAAATATTGCCACAGACACAAGGAAAATGCTGTTTCACTGCAGTAAGATCATGGTAAGCACTAGTAACAGCGGCTCTTCTAGGGCATTATAAATGACCAAGGAAGGAACCATGGCTCAGTGGGTCTAAATCAATGTGTTAAGTCACATAGCTACATTAAATTCATTAAATCAATGGGAACTTGGTAAGTCAACATTTATGTAAGCTCCATTGAGTCAGCAGGTCTCTTCCATTTGGGAATCACAATTAGATTTAGGCTATGCTTTGCAAGTAGAAGGTTTCAAATTCAGTTCTTAGTACTTAGGTGTAAAAAGACAATGTAAAATTAACTGGGTCTAGCTACAGGGAGCATACAAAAGCTCCAGTGTCTGTCAGTCTGTTTCTGGGCACAATTCAAATTGCTGGTTTTGACTTACAAAGCCCTATATGGCTTGGGTCCATGTTATTTGAAGAACTGGATCTCTCTCTATGAGCCTGTTAGTACACTAAAATCATCTGAGGAGGCTCTTCTCTCTGTCTCACCAACCTCTCAAGTGGGATTTGTGGGGAGAGAGCCTTTTCGGTGGCTACTCCCAGACTTTGGAATTCCCTCCCAAGAGAGACTAGGAAGGCCCCATCATCCCTGTTTGCCTTTTGAAGGCAGGTAAAGACATATCTCTGCCAGCAAGCATTTGGGGGATGATGAGGGCAGGCTGCTGGGAATATTTGAGTGAGATTTGGGAGTGTTTAGCTTTTAAATGTAATTTTAATTGTATTTTAATTGTATTTTAACTGAGGAATATTAGGAGCTACAGTGCAGCTGCGGAACAGTATCTGGAGGGATCCACAATTCTCACTCGAATCCAGTGGACAAATCTGAATGTCAATTGTTAATGGAAATCAATGAAATGTTGCTATAATTGGAATATTTGGTATCTATATCAAGCACATCCAGTGCAATATGAAGTAGGAAACAGAATAGAAATGTTCAAGATGCTCTTGTGTCAGAAGAGTAAAACCTATGTTTACGATTCCAAAATCAATCTCAGGATAGAAAAGAAAATAGACAAGAGAAGATTGCCTATATATTTTAGTTCATGTTTAAAGATGACACAAGCATTTCTGATGCTGAAATCATAACTCTTGCTTCCTTGCTAGACAATGGTAATAAAAGAACTCATGGGCAATCACGTGTGGCCAAGTATGATTGTTTTCCAGAGGTAGAGTCTTGGTGGAGGATCCATAAATGACCATGAAGACCTATTCTGGATCCACATGGTCTTTCACATTGAGAACATAGATTTCCAGATGGAATGTGGTCATGACAAGGGTTTGATTGGTGCACCTTCCTCTTAGCAAGTTTCTTCCTTCACCCTGTATTTGTGTCTCATTAAAAACCACAGCACTATTGTTGACCTCCAGTTACAATGCTCAAGTGCCAGGGCTTCTTGGTGTTTATACCACATTTAAGCCCTTTTTCTTTTTGCTGTCTACCAACAATCCTTTTTCCATTCTTAAGTTGAGAATAAAGTCAACTGCTTTGGGAGGTAGTGATTGGCTATTCAGACAATGTGGCTAATCCTACAAAGTTGATGCCAGAGAATCATTGCTTCAGTGCTGATGGTCTTTGCTTCTGCCAGAACACTGACATTTGTCCACTTGTCTCCCCAAGAGACTTGAGGATTTTTCAAAGGCAATCCTGATGGAAACTTTCCAGAAGTCTCTGCAATCCCTCTGTGATGCCAGCAATACAGTTTATTGGTGCAATGCTAGAAAATGTTGACTATTTCCACCATCTTGGCCATAAAAGTCAACATAAATGCTAAAATACAATACCATCTGAGCTCTGCAAGTGCAGCATTTTTAAACATGAAGCATAGAGTGTTCAAGGATCAGAGGGATCCCATAACATTTGTTTATAAAGTGATGCCCTTCCAACTCTATTGCACATCTGCAAAAACATACACAAACGTCACTCATAAAAGAACTATCTTTTGGAAGAGGGAAAGAGCCTCCTCTCCATGCAGGCAGGATGCAGAAGGCTGTAGTAGATGGATCAAAGAAAGCAGAGAGGTGAATCTAAAGAGCTTGTATACATTTGAAGCTCCCTCTCTCTAATCATTCTATACAAGTATTGATGGCTCTTTGCTTAAAACGGCTATTGCCCTCATGGGGTGCTGCTAGGCTTTTCATAGGCATATAGGTTGTCTAGATGTGTGAATAGAATCAGGCTTTTGCAGTCCGATTTAGCATGGCCCCTAAGGCTCTTGCAGAGGTGATTTAAGTCTTGCAGTTTATAATGTTGACTCTGATTATTTCATTCGAGGCAAGCCTTTGGCAAAAGATGTCACCTGCTGCAGAAAAGATTTTTAAATATATGGCAGCTGTATTTTTCCAGTGTGTTTTAAAATCTCAGAATCACACAATCTTTGGGTTGGAAAGAGTCACAAAAGCCATCTAATCCAGCCCACTGCTATGCAGAAAGATGCCCATCCAATCTCTGTTTAAACATCCAACAAATGATAGTGAAATTCCACTATCAAACAGCTCTTTCTGTAAAAAAAAGAATTTCTTAAAAGTTCTACCAATCCTTTTTCTTGTAATTTGAATACACTTTTCTGGAGCAGCATAAAACAGTTTTGCTTTATTGCATGACTTCAATTTTTTTAAAGATAGCTACCATGTCACCTTTCAGTCTTCTCTTCTCCAAGCTAAACATAGTTCATGAAGTAGTTCCTCATAAGACTTGCTTCCAGCCAATAGGTCATCTTGGTCACCCTTCTGTGGACGTGTTCCAGCTTGTCGGTATCAGAAGGTTCTCTCTGTCTTTCCAGCAAATTTGAGAATGGTAAATCAGTTGCTTGTTGTTCTTGTTCTCCTTTCCTCTCCTTTCTCCACCACCAGTGCTGCTTCTTTTGAATGCACGGGCTGTGGCAGTTCTTTGGCACTTCCCTTCAAAGCAGCATCAAAAGAGAAAAGGAAATCGGTACTTCTGTTCAGTTCTCCTGGGTTGGACTAAGCTTTCACCTTTCACTACTCTGTTCAGACACAGGGATAGTTCCTCTTTTGATAAGAGGTAATGCTGTATCTTAACTTTTATCACAAAAAAGGAACCATGCCCTCTCTGCTTAGAGTAGTAAAATGCCTGGGCAGAAAAATGTCAGAAACCAGGGACAGCTACTTCCTTGAGGCAGCACTGCCACTTTCCTTTCTCTGCAAATTGACCCCTGACTTATACACAGGTCATTCCAAACTCCACAATTTGGCCCCCAAACCTTCCCTCAACTTATTCATGAAGTCAAATTGTGCTCAGGTAAAGTATATACCATTCTTTACTAGCAATTTATTTTATTTATTTTGTGTCAAAAGCATAGCATACATAAGTATAAAACTGATAAAAATGGAAGGAGCACAAGCGGCTAAATAATGTTTGACCAAAACTGGGCAAAAGTGACTGGATTGTCTTTAAACAATTCTTCCTCTGTATACAAGGCAGGACATTGTGGTCAAGCATACAGGTGTGGGCAGATGATACCACTTTGATGGCTGAAAGTGAGGAGGAGCTAAGGAGCCTTCTCATCAAGGTGAAAGAAGAAAGTGCAAAAGCTGGGTTGCAGTTAAACATCAAAAAAACCAAGATTATGGCAACCAGATTGATTGATAACTGGCAAACAGGGAGAAAATGTGAAGGCTGTGACAGACTTTGTATTTCTACATGCAAAGATTACTGCAGATGCAGACTGCAGCCAAGAAATCAGAAGACGCTTACTTCTTGGGAGGAGAGCAATGACCAATCTCGATAAAATAGTGAAGAGTAGAGACATCACACTGGCAATGAAGATCTGCATAGTAAAAGCAATGGTATTCCCCATAGTAACTTATGGATGTGAGAGCTGGACCATAGGGAAGGCTGAGAGAAGGAAGATAGATGCTTTTGAACCATGGTGTTGGAGGAAAGTTCTGAGAGTGCCTTGGACTACCAGAAGATCCAACCAGTCCATACTTCAGGAAACAAAGCCTGACTGCTCACTGGAGGGAAGGCTAGTAGAGATGAAGATGAAGTACTTTGGCCACATCATAAGAAGAAAGGAAAGCTTAGAGAAGACAATGATGCTGGGGAAAATGGAAGGAAAAAGGAAGAGGGGCCGACCAAGGGCAAGATGGATGGATAGTATCCTTGAAGTGACTGGCTTGACCTTGAAGGAGCTGGGGATGGTGACGGCTGACAGGGAGCTCTGGCGTGGGCTGGTCCATGTGGTCACAAAGAGTCAGAAGTGACTGAACGAATGAACAGCAACAACAAAATACAGATGCAGAGTTGTTTGTTCTGCTCCACAGTCGCTCAAGGTGGAAGAGGATACTTTTAGGTCATTCCATTTTGCCAGGTTGTCTTTTGATCTGCCCACTTTACTTCTGGGTCTGTTCAGGGACTTCCAAGTTGCCCATTCTTGGTTTGATCCTAGGGGCAGCTAAGCCATCCAATTGGGATTTCCTGGTTTATCTGTCCAGAAGGATATACTTGCTGTTGCTGGAGAAACATTTAGAGGAGTGGTGGTTCTCATGAAGCTTCTCCTTGATTGGGAGAAGGCCGATAGCCGTGCAATGGATGGCTTTCACAATGTTTAACCTTATTTCTCTCACTGTTAGCAACCTCCCATCGCATATCGGGGGGGGGGGGGGGATGCCAGCTACCTTGTAGAGTCTATCAACAGGTGTAGGATTGAGACATCCTGTGATTATTCTGCATGTTTCGTTGGGGGGGCATGGAAAGAGCCTCCTCAAAGTTGGGCATCCCTTGGGCAACGATTCTTGTAAATGGTTAATCTTTCCAAACCCAAAAGCATTGCTTTTTACCAGCACTTGTAATCCCCAACCTTTTTAGCAAATATCTGAACAGAGGACTGAACAAGGATGTTTTATTTTGTTTCCCTTAAAGGAGAAAGGCACAATAGTTTATCACAGATTTTTTACTTTTCACTTGTGTAATAAAGAAGCTTTCATCCTCCATAAAGTGTTGTTAAGCCAGTGGTGTTGGGTCATAACAATTCTAAACTCAAGTGGGCATTAATCTCATTATCAGGTGTCCCTGGGCAAAGGTTGACAAACATGACAAAATGAATGTAGAAGTCTTTTGCATCCCTGCAAGTAACCGTAGCATTTAGATGAGACCAGCAGAGATTATAATGGACCAGATTGGACATTTCAGTAATTACACAGCAAATGCAGGCAATTCTAATGCATGGATTTTGCATTAGCTGAGCATTCAAGTCTGAATTAAGGAAGAAACCTTTTGAGATGGTTAACTCCAACCTAAATGTTCTAGCATTTTCCCTTTTTGTTGTCAGCCTCTTACTCTGAGGCCTTTCCATCCCGCGGCACACATCAAAACAGACTGCTGCCATCCATTTTTGCCCCATGCTGATATTTGTTCACTGCACAAAAGGAGGTTAAAACATAACAGGCATAGAACCAAACCACAAAACAAGAATATGAACATTTCTTTCTGTTTTTCTGAAAGGTGTCAGATGTTTTCAAGCACCGTCACTGTGAGGAAAGGCTATAACATTTATGGCTTTTTAGTTGGAGGAGGGGAACCAGAAGAGTTCCTATGGAGACTGGATCTTTTATGCAAATCTCTTTTCTTCCCATTTTAACCTGAATTAAGAGAAAAACATTGATTGTCCAAAAGCAAAGATGGGATTTGCCAAGAAGAACTTCAGCAAATATGCTAATATTCTACTTTGGGTCAAGCTGTGCTTACTTGACTGGACAGACAGATGGGTGAGCAACATGAGTATACATGACTTAGGGCTAGATGTATTTAGATTATGAATGTTGGTCAACAACAGGAATACTATGAATTTAGAATATAGTAGTATAGTCTTGATTCTTTCTACCATCTGCTTCTAAAGGTGGCATCTAGATTATCATCCCTCATGTATCAGTGTGTAAACATCCCAGGTAGTCTGTTAGTTCAGAGCAGAGAAATATCTTTGCTAACATCAGTGATGGTATACACTTGCCAAAAGACAACATGGTATTGAATCCCAAGCTTCTTCACAAATCAGCCTTAGATGGAACCTGGGGAATGGCATTAAATCAGTGCAAAACCTTGGTACATCTAACACAGTACTGTCAATACTGGCGGACAGTGCATCGCTGAGTTTTTTGGTAGAAGCCTTTCCCAACTCTACCTGAAGATCTCAGGGATTAACTGAATTGGAATCAATCTAGAAAGCATGTGCTCTGCCACTCAGATATGGCTGGATCTGTGATGGAATAATGGAATATGTGCTTTTCCTTCATGGGCCCCCTCTCCATCTGGAAAACAGAGTTTGTGGAAAGTAACCCTGAGCCAATGCTTGTGTGGCGTAGAATTGGTATTGACTTCTCTAATGAACCCAATGTGTCAACATAAGGAGGCACACAATTTTTCACCTTCCCCTGGCAATTGATTCTGGGCGAAGGAATGGTTATTTCCTATCTCATTTTGTTCTCCCCACTTCAATGTTTCCAAAGTGACTGCACAGGTTTAAAGCAAGTTTTAATGGCTTTCCTAATCTTTTTAAATTACTTAATTATAAGCCACTTTTTCTGGGCCATAGATGGTCTTAAGATGTGTGGAGTGGCTATGGTTTGGACTTTGAGACAGCACGCTTCCCTCACGAAATTTCTTATGGATTCTCATTTATTACGTTGTATCTCATCAAGTGAAAATCCAACAACCCAATCCTACCAATATTTGTTGCACAATAATTTATTTCAGTTGGATTCAGTCCCTCATTTATTTGGGTATACCTTGAAAGGAGAAAACTCCGAATTTAAATTCAGGTCCATGTTAGTTTGCCCAGAGCGTCATCAGTGTGTTATTTCAAACTGCATTTGTTTGGCATGAAGCCTTCAGATGGAGATATCACACATCGGCTCAACAGCAACAAGCACAGTATTTAAACACACTCTGGAGGTGATCAACTGCGCTGGGAATTCTTCCAGGAGATGATAGTTAATTAGCTTTGAGTAAAACAAGCAGGGGGCTGATTGCTCAATCTGCAGATAGCCAGTTGTTTCTAGAGCAGTGGTTTTAAAACTTCATTTCGTCAGGATCATTCGAAAATGGTCTCAGGTGTCTCAGCAGGCCACTTAAAAAGTCTCAATGTTCTACAGATCAAAGTACATTTATAACACATTCAAATATCTTTTTAGTTTTCAATGCCAGCGTTGCAATCAAAACAAGAACCTCATTATGAAAATTATGGGCCATTAGCCAGGTGTCTTGTTGCCCATTCAGTAATCTGCCTGTGGTCAAAACTATCACAAGGTGCCTGTATAGAGTATAGAGATGTTCCAATTTATTTTCTTTTGAAATTATCTTGATAGTATTCATGGGTGTGCATTCCAAGAACCAATAGCTGTGTTTAATTGGCGGCAGTCATCTTCACTACAGTGAGCCCTCCACATTCACTGGAATGGAGCATAGTGAAAATTAGTATTACAAATTATTCAATTTTTTAAACTGTGACAAACTTTTCATGAATCTTTATTTCCCCTGCATGACTCAATGGTCAACCTTTTAAATATTCCTAGGGATAACATTTTTACTGATTTTAATGTATAGTAGAGTCTCGTTTATTTGATATAAATGGGTTACAAGATGCCGGATGAACAAAATGTCAGATAATATGGAGTCTCCTACTGTTACCTGTCCTATGCAGTGCTAGACACCTAGAATACTAACAACAGGGACTCAAAGAGTTAAGGCAAGGCAACGTCTCAGAGCTAGAGTAGTCCAGCAGGAAGTGCCCAAATGCGGAAGAGGAGTGTAGAAATCACAGAAGGAAGGAGAGAAGACACTTCCGCTTCTGGTCCTGCCTCTTTTACCCTTTTTTCCCTCCTCCTCCTCCTCCTCCTTTTCTTGCCTTTTCACTTTTGGGAATGAAGAGAGGGTTGGAGAGTGCTCCTTTAATTGAAGGGGAAATGCTGGAGGAAAAGGGGGCGTCGGATAAGAGCGTTGGATAAGACAGGCTGTCGGATAAGCAAAGGTCAGATAAGCAAGACTCTACTGTATCTGTATACTGTATTTATATTTTTATGTTTGTATGGCATTGAATTTTGCTAATTTGGAAGCTGCTTTGAGTCCTCTTTGGGGTGAGATAGAATGGGGTAAAAATATAGTAAATAAATAACATTTTAATCAAATCGGCGAATAATAATCACATCCGCAAAAGCTAAACCTACAAATGTGGAGGGCCAACTGTACTTCTAAGGCAGTAGAAACAGAGACAAGTACAAACATGTTTCATTTTCTAGCAATGAATTAATTTAAACCAACCTTCAGAGTGGGAATGGTTTTTTTAAAATAATTATAAGAAATACAAAAAAAAATCATGCAAATCTCCAAAATGAAATGGGCCTTTTCAGAGACTTCCCCCACCACCACCTGGAAGCATCTTCAAGTTTTTATCCATTCCTTTCCAGATTTTGGGGAAGGTATTCTAAAGAAGGAGAGTTAACTTTGCCGAAATTCTCTATCCAAACAGACCACTGAGTACCTGAATGAGTTTGCTTACCAAATTCCATTAATCCTCAAATCCATTCTACCACAAAATTGTTTATCAGTGGAGTGGAGAGAGGAAACAATGAGAAGCACCATACAACAGTATTTTCATCTAGCAATCTCCAGTAGCATGAACTTAGCTAGACAACAAACAGAAAGTTATTGCTAAAAGATAATGGATATGGTACTCATGGGAGGGTCAGGAAAGTGCCACACAAGAGCCCAACAATCTTGAAACGATGAACACTTGAGATTTCAATTAAATGTCTCTTTCTGATATCTTCGTCCTTCAGTTGAGGACTGCTTGCTCACAGGGAGCCAATAACAAGAGAAGTAGGAACCATTGAAAGAGTGCTACTAATACATTCTTTTGTTGAGGTGGCTCAAATTGTTCAAAAGTTTCAAGGCTGCTAGGTTTTAAAAAACAACCACCAGTGTTACTTATGCAGTTACTATCAATTAAAGAAGAGCTAGAGGAGAAGGAGAGACAAGTTGCTAAACAATCAGGCCATAAACAAATGCCACTATATACAATACTCTAAAAACTTGTGGAGTTACAAAGATGAATGTATGATATAAGAGGGTATAGGTCAGCTGGTGTTTCGCAATTTCATAGTTTGTTATTTATTTACTGTCTTTCAAGAACAAAGTTTTCCCAGTAAAAAACAAAACATTTTCATTTAAAACTGTAGGACTATCACTGTTTAAACCTCCGCAATTTCAAAGGGATACCTGTGTGTGCTGTCATAATGCATCAGTCCACCCAGTAGATATTTAAACCTGCTGATATATGAGTAGCTCTGGGAAAAAAGTGCTTTTGTCTTTTTTGCACCCCATGAAATCGTTTCTATGGTAATGAAATAGAGCAATTTAAAATAGCTGTGGATAGTAAGATCTGGCTGCGGATACCGGAACCTGAGGTGTGAATACCAAGTCCGGAAAGCACCAGCGTTCAGTTGGCCTGAGAGTCCATGCACTTAGTAAGCAAAGAAGCCTGATCCATCAAAATAATGCTCACCGAGTTGAAGAAAAAGCTACCGAGGTTGTTTATTCAATTAGCTGAAAGTTATGCTAGCTTGCAATAATCTGCCAAGATAAGCTGAGATACAGTACAGTATAAAACAGTAATTTTTATACAATGCTATCATTTGAAATTCCCACTCCCGCCCAGCTGTTACTGGCTTCACTGTGGTTGGCTAAGCCTAGATGATGTCACTGAGGTCTCCCTGGGAATGTAGTTCTCGCCGGCCAATGAGAGAGCACACCTCGTTTCTGATGCAGATGTCCCTGTGTCCAATGGCTGAAGAGGGGCCAGCTATCCACAGAACAATGGATGCTGAAATGTCTCTTGATGGGATTTCGTGGTCCCAGTACGGGAAAAACAAAATCAACCTAATCGATGGTAATCTGGATGAGTACAGTGCCTACGACACTGTAGTCCATTGAGTCCAAGGTAGAAAATATTGTCAGTTGCTGGGAAAGGGGAAATGTCATTGTTGAAACACAGAGTATGGCTTTCTCCTCTTTGCGAAATGCCACACCAGATGTTTATTGTCTTTGTATGTCCAGATTTCTGGCCAAGGATGGGCAGCCCATACCTCAGGATCTCATTGTCTTTGGCACAGATCATAGATGCTGGGTGATTGGATCCAGTCTCATATAAATG